>NC_045553.1:10026999-10096999 GCF_009769535.1 Thamnophis elegans
CACCAAGGGGGCGGAATTGAAGCCAGCCACCCTTTAATAACACAAACACATGTTGTCGAAAGGACAGGGTAAACACAGCATGTTCTGTGAATGTCTGACACCCGTGGGTGTTGGTATGTACTGCCAGGGTAACAACACCCCGCAAAGTTTTGAACAGCCAAAGCTCGTTATTAATAACCTCCAACAGACAGCATGCATGTGAAAATAAGTAGATAGGAAAGAAAGAGAAATCAGTTTTAGCCAATGTTTTCACCCTGCCTTCCTTCTTCACAACAAGAGGTTGTCTTAGATTTACCCACCAACAAAACACTTCACCGCCCCACCAGAGCTGGGCAAGAAAATTCCACACAAGTAGATTTTTTTGGGGGGGGAGGGTAAAAGATCTCTTCTAAAATGAAGCCCAACTGGGTGACTTCGGGCCAGTCTCTCACTCCCAGTCTCCAACCCCACCTCACGGGGCTGTTGTTGTGGGGAAAATAGGATGGAAAGTATGCTGGGTATGTTCGCCACCTTGCGTTATTTGTAAAAATAATACAGGCAGGGTGTAAATGAATAATAAGTCACTTCAGTATCCTGCCAACAATAATAAGCTTTTTTTGAAATGGGAGGGTCTCCTGCTTGGGCGGGGGTTGGAGCAGAAGACCATTCTTTCCCTTCATTCCATTCCATATTCTATTCTATTCTATTCTATTCTATTCTATTCATTATTCTATTCTATTCCTTTCATTATTTTATTCTATTTTGTTCCATTCCATTCATTATTCTATTCATTCCATTCTATTCCATTCCATTCCATTATTCTACTCTATTATTATTCTATTCTATTCCATTCATTATTCTATTCTATTCCATTCTGTTCATTATTATTATTCTACTCTAGTATTATTCTATTCTATTCCATTCCATTTTATTATTCTACTCTATTATTATTCTATTCTATTCCATTCCATTTATTATTCTACTCTATTATGCTATGCTATGCTATTCTATTCTGTTCCATTCATTATTCTGTTCTATTCTATTCTAATCCTTTCATATTCTATTCTATTCTGTTCCATTCCATTCATTATTCTACTCCATTCCATTCTATTCCATTCTATTATTCTACTCTATTATTATTCTATTCTATTCTATTCCATTCATTATTCTATTCTATTCTGTTCCATTCTTATTCTGTTCTATTCTATTCCTTTCATTATTCTATTCTATTCTGTTCCATTCCATTCATTATTCTATTCTATTCCATTCCATTATTCTACTCTATTATTATTCTATTCTATTCCATTCATTATTCTATTCCATTCTGTTCCATTCCATTTTATTATTCTACTCTAGTATTATTCTACTCTATTATTATTCTATTCTATTCCATTCATTATTCCATTCCATTTTATTATTCTACTCTATTATTATTCTATTCCATTCATTATTCTATTCCATTCTGTTCCATTCCATTTTATTATTCTACTCTATTATTATTCTACTCTATTATTCTATTCTATTCCATTCCATTTTATTATTCTACTCTATTATTCTATTCTATTCTATTCTATTCTATTCCTATTCCTATTCCAATTCCATTTCCTAAGAAAGAGAGCAAATGCAACCCAGTTACTTTTCCTGTGGTTTTAGAGGTCTTCTCAACTTGGCTGAGGCAGCCATTCTCAGCCCACCTTGCTCTGTCCAGGGTCCTGACGTCAGCCCCTTTTATCCAACATAACCCTTCCTTGATGGAAGCTGTCAAAACATGAACGATCCCTTTGTCAGACTCATGTCATAAAACACCAAGTGGGGGAAGGAGGAAGCACTGAAGGATAAAAGCATCTTGACATTTCCAAGTACTTATTTTTGGACAGCTCGGCTGTAAAATTATTAGGCCAAAAAAAAAAAAAGGGACAAGCCATTATCTTATTAGCAGAAGGTTGTAAAAGCGGGGGGGGGGGGGGCTCTTGAGGCTGATGGCTCAGGTCTTCCTTCCCCAACGGCCGTTTAATTAAAAGGTCTTTTGCTTTTCGAAAATGCATGGGAGAAGTCAAGATCATTTCCGTGAGGTCCTGGCACTCTGTGTTTTCTTGCAGAACTTTCATTACCCGAGGGGCTTACATCATCAGAGTTAGAAGGGAGAGGGGTTCACAGAGAGGAGGAGGAGGAGGAGGAGGAGGAGGAGGACTGTGGGCTTCTTGGTCCTCTCTCTTAGCTGGGTTGTTTTCTTGCAGACATTTCATTACCCAACAAGGTTACATCATCAGAGTTAGAAGAGAGAGGAGTTCACAGAGAGGAGGAGGAGGAGGAGGAGGACGAGGACGAGGACGAGGAGGACAATGACAACGACAACTGTGAGCTTCTTGGTCCTCTCTCTTAGCTGGGTTGTTTTTCTTGCAGACATTTCATTACCCAAGGAGGTTACATCATCTGTGTTAGAAGGGAGAGGAGGAGGAGGAGGAGGAGGAGGAGGAGGAGGGAGGAGGAGGAGGAGGAGGAGGAAGAGGAGGACTGTGGGCTTCTTGGTCCTCTCTCTTAGCTGGGTTGTTTTCTTGCAGACATTTCATTACCCAACAAGGTTACATCATCAGAGTTAGAAGAGAGAGGAGTTCACAGAGAGGAGGAGGAGGAGGAGGAGGAGGAGGAGGAGGAGTGGTGTGGGCTTCTTGGTCCTCTCTCTTAACTGGGTTGTTTTCTTGCAGACATTTCATTACCCAACAAGGTTACATCATCAGAGTTAGAAGAGTGAGGAGTTCAGGGAGGAGGAGGAGGAAGAGGAGGACGAGGACGAGGACGAGGAGGACGAGGAGGACGAGGAGGACAATGACAACGACAACTGTGGGCTTCTTGGTCCTCTCTCTTAGCTGGGTTGTTTTCTTGCAGACATTTCATTACCCAAGGAGGTTACATCATCTGTGTTAGAAGGGAGAGGAGGAGGAGGAGGAGGAGGAGGAGGAAGAGGAAGAGGAGGACAACAATGACTGTGGGCTTCTTGGTCCTCTCTCTTAGCTGGGTTGTTTTCTTGCAGACATTTCATTACCCAAGGAAGTTACATCATCTGTGTTAGAAGGGAGAGGAGGAGGACTATTTTTGCACACCAAACCGGCAGTACTTCCGGCCACATCCCACCCCTGCTTCAAACAGTCACTAAACGAATAGCTGTAAGATGAGAACTGGCCTCTACCAGCAAATCAACTGTGTCTTTCAATTGTCACAGACAGGGATTTTGTTTGAGCAAAAGTTGGGCCAGGAGAAGAATCCAAGTGACAGAGACCAGAAATGGTGCGTGGAAGTTTTATTTTTTATTTTTTTTCCTGTTCAGAAATCCTTGTGCTTTCGAACAAACATTCACAGGACATGAGCTCGCTTTAATCTGCCGCAGTGCTCATCTGCTGGGAAACTTAAACAGCCTGCACATCGCATCCAAGGTCACCTTTGTGGGTTTAAGATGTTAACATGTTTGCCTCCTAATCGCTTCCACAAAAAAATCAAGGAGGGAAGCCCCACCAAAGCTGCCTGGGGTAAAGTTACAGACAGAAAACCAGCATTCAAATAGCGCCAGGGTGGCAGAGTGGTCAAAATGCAGAATGCAGGCCAATGTCTGCCCACTGCCAAGGGTTCCATCCTGACTGGCTCAAGGTTGACTCAGCCTTCCTTCCTTCTGAGGTCGGTAAAATGAGGAGCCGGATTGTTGGGGGCAAGAGGCTGACCTCTGTAAACTGCTTAGAGAGGGCTGGAAAGCACTGTGAAGTGGTATATGTGCTATATCTATCAAGGTGGCGCAGTGGTTAAATGCAGCACTGCAGGCTACTGCTAGATCAGCAGGTCAGCGGTTCAAATCTCACCGGCTCAGGTTGACTCAGCCTTCCATCCTTCCGAGGTGGGTAAAATGAGGACCCAGATTGTTGGGGGCAATATGCTGACTCTCTGTAAACCGCTTAGAGAGGCCTGAAAGGCCTATGAAGCGGTATATAAGTCTACTGCTATTGCTATCTATCTATTTATCTATCTATCTATCTATCTATCTATCTATCTATCTATCTATCTATCATCTATCTATCTATCTATCTATCTATCTATCTATCTATCTATCTATCTATCTATCATCTATGCCTTCCATCCATCTGAGTCAGTAAAATGAGGACCCAGATTGTTGGGGGTAACATGCTTAGAGAAGGGTGGAAAGCACTGTGAAGCAGTATATAAATCTAAATGCTAGTGCTATTTTCCTTCCTTCCTTCCCTTCTTTCCAAGGTGTACAGTGATTAGAATGTGGTATTGTAGGCTAATTCTGCCGACTGCCAGGGGTTCGATCCTGACCAGCTCAAGGTTGACTCAGCCTTCCGTCCTTCCGAGGGTGGTAAAACGAGGACCCAGATTGTTGGGGGAAAGAGGCTGACTCTGTAAACTGCTTAGAGAGGGCTGTAAAGGCCTGTGAAGTGGTATAGAAGTCAAAGTGCTATTGCTATTCAGTAAATGGCATATGCACCTTCTGGGTGCCAGCTATGTCAAAACAGGTGTGCCTTCAATTCCCTCTTTAAAGCCAAAAAAACCTGGATGACTTACAGGGAACCGGCAAATTCCATAATCAGTGTCAAGGAATGTCAAACAACTTTGAGATTGTTAGTTTACCTTGAATTTATTTATTTATTGTACACTGCCCAGTGTCCCACTTTGAGGGAGAAGGGTGGCTCAAAAATGTCAAGAAAGAAAGAAAAAAGAAAGAAAGAGGGAAGGAAACAAAGAAAGAAAGAAAGAAAGAGGGAAGGAAGGAAAAGGAGGAAGGAGGGAGGGAGAGAAAGAAGGAAGAAAGGAAGGAAAAGGAAAGAGGGGGGGAAGGAAGGAAAAAGGAAGGGGGGAGGGAGAAAAGAGAAAGAATGAATGAAAGAAAGGGAGGAAGTAAGTAAGTTGGAAGGAAGGAAAACAAGGAAGGAAAGAAGGAGGGAGAGAAAGAAGGAAGGAAGAAGGAAAGAAAGAAAAAGAAAGAAAGAAAGAAAGAAAGAAAGAAAGAAAAAAGGAAGGGAGGGAGGAAAGAAACAAGGAAGGAAAGAAGGAAGGAAGGAGAAAGGGAGGGAAGGAAGGAAAATGAGAGAAGGGAGGGAGGGAAGGAAAGAAAGAAATGAAAGAAAGAAAGAAGAAAGAAAGAAAGAGAAGAAAGAGGGAAGGAAGGAAGCAAAGAAGGAAGGAAAGAGGAAAGGAAAGAAGGAAGGAGGGAGGGAAAGAAAAAGAAAGAAAGAAAGAAAAGGAAGGAATTTGCATTCAAGTGAGGTATTCAGCAGGAATTGGTCTTTCCTAAATAGGAAGCTTGCTATTATCGAAAAAGGCTTCCCTGTCATTTTAATGGGAAAAGATAACAGCCCCGTATCCCTTGCCGTTGTGATAATTGTGACTGTAAACATGCTTCTTATCAGTTACATGGCTATTCTGGGCCCTGCCTATCATCCATTGGCCGGCCTGGCTTTATCTAGCAGATAGCACCCGAAGAGGTCTGCCTACTATTCATCTGAAGCACAAGGCTTAAGTAAGGTCCTCTGTTGAGCTTTTATCTCCCACTTTTTTTTAAAAAAAATATTGCATTAGAAAACACAAATAATACCCAAGCGCTGTGCTATTTACACAACAGGGACTGGAGGCAATTAGCACTGTAAGGACGAGAGTGCATTAAATAGTTGAAAATAGAAAACGTGTATCGGGGTTAAATATGATGGTGTGATGTAAATGGAGAGAGGATGGACAGATCATGCTGAAGAAGTTGCAATGCACCTGGAATTGTTTTGCAACGTGAAAAGAAAAAAGAACGTGAATCCTTGAGCTTAATATTAAACCTCCACCGCATTGTTGCTTATGAATACCAAGCGAGAAATAGACGGAAAGAAAATGAAAAGATGCCTGGGTATTAAAGCATGAACTTGCTCACGTTGCCCCTCTTTGCGTTCCCACCAATTTGGTGTTCTGGATTCATCTTTTGATTTAGCTCAAGGTCTAGTAGCCTGATAGTTAGAACAATTTCCTGACCGTCAGAATAATTACTCAATGAAACAACTTGCCTCCGGAAGTTGTGAATGCTCCAACACTGGAAGTTTTTAAGAAGAGATTGGAGAACCATTTGTCTGTAGTGGTGTAGGGCTTCCTGCCTAAGCGGGGGGGTTGAAGACCTCTAAAGTTCCTTCCAACTCTGTTATTCTATTTATTCTATTATTTATTCTATTTATTCTATTTATTCTATTTATTCTATTTATTCTATTTATTCTATTTATTCTATTTTATTCTACTCTACTCTCTTCTGTTGTTTCTATTCTATCCTATTCTTTTCTTTTCTATTCTATTCTATTCATATTCCATTCCTATTCTATTCTACTCTATTCTGTTGTTTCTATTCTATTCCATTCTATTCTATTCATATTCCATTTCTATTCTATTCTATTCTTGAAAGCCTCCAGTGATGAAGCTCCCACAACTTCTGAAGGCAACTTCTCTTCCATGAGTTGATTATTCTCACTGTCAGAAAATTCCTCATTTCCAGGTTGAATCTCTCCTTGATCAGTTTCCATCCATTATTCCTCGTCTGGCCTTCGGGTGCTTTGGAAAATAGCTTGACCCCCTTCCTCTCTGTGGCAGCCTCTCAAATATTGGAACATTGCTATCCTGTCTCCCCCAGTCCTTCCCTTCACTAGATTAGCCATGCCCGGTTCCTGCAACCATTCATCGTATGTTTATCGTAATCGATACGAAAGGGAGAGAATTTTTTAAAAATGCAAATTGCAAAATATACTTATTTTTTTGCAAGCGAGTTACAAAGAGGGTCTCCTGGGGAGGTGAGGGGAGAAGAATTTGTCTCATCAGAAACTCCAAACAGGGCATCTCTTTATCTTTTTGTTCTCTGGGGGACTTCAATTCAGTAGCTTCATTTCATCTCGGATGGAATATGTAGTTATCACAGCAGGTTGCCTTCCCTGGGTCTGTCATCTACAAAGGTCCGTAATCCCTTATGAAAGACATGAAAGGCTGGGAGCTGTCAACACATCTACTGACAAAGAATTCTACGGAGTAATGACGATGTCACTGTGGAAAGCACAGCCATTTTTAAAAAATACAAAATGCCAAACTTTTCTTTACAGATTTATAGATTAACAGAGGGACCTTGTAGGTCATCTAGTCCAACCCCCTCTGCCCAAGCAGGAGACCCTGCACCATTTCTGACAGATGGCAGTCCGGTTTCTTCTTGAAAGCCTCCAATGATGAAGCTCCCACAACTTCCGAAGGCAACTTCTGTTCTGTTAGTTGGTTGTTCTCACTGTCAGGAAATTCCTCCTTATTTCCAGGTTTAATCTCTCCTTGGTTAGTTTCCATCCAGTATTCCTTCTCTGGCCTTCGGGTGCCTTGGAAAATAGCTTGACCCCCTTTCTCTCTGTGGCAGCCCCTCAAATATTGGGAGACTGCTCTCCTGTCTCCCCTGGTCCTTTTCTTCACTAGACTAGCCATACCCAGTTCCTACAACTGTTCTTCAGGTTTTAGTCTCCAGGCCTTTGATCATCTTAGATAGATTCAAATTAACAAAGTTGGAAGGGACCTTTAGGTCATCTAGTCCAAACCCTTGCCCAAGCAGGAGACCCTACACCTTTTCTGACAGGTGGCTCTCCAGTCTCTTCTTGAAAGCCTCTTTTCTCAGCTCCTTCAACATCTTCTCCATCTTTTGGGAACCATGTCTTTAAAAATTTATTGGTGGGGGAAAAATACCCATGAGGGCACAGATTGTTTTCCTGTAGGTAGTCCTCGACTTATAAACGTTCGTTTAGCGACTGTTCAAAGTTACAACCGTACTGGGAAAGTCACTTAGGACTGGTCAGCTTTCATGGCTAAGATGGGTCAACAACTCACCATCTCCTGGTGATTGGTCCAATGTTACCCAGCTGGCTTTCATGCCTTAAGGAGGGATTAAAACTCACCATTACCTAGTGATTGGGCTAAAGTCATCCACCTGGTTTTCATGCCTTAAGGAGGGATTAAAACTCACCATTACCTAGTGATTGGGCTAAAGTCATCCACCTGGTTTTCATGCCTAAGGTGGGACTAGAACTCACAGTCTCCTAGCAATTGGTCCAAAGTCATCCACCTAGTTTTCATGCCTAAGGCAGGACTAGAACTCACAGTCTCCTAGCAATTGGTCCAAAGTCATCCACCTGGTTTTCATGCCTAAGGCAGGACTAGAACTCACAGTCTCCTTGCGATTGGTCCAAAGTCATCCAC
The DNA here is from genome assembly GCF_009769535.1 of Thamnophis elegans. Lineage (NCBI taxonomy): Eukaryota > Metazoa > Chordata > Lepidosauria > Squamata > Natricidae > Thamnophis > Thamnophis elegans. The sequence continues at coordinate 10,035,229 of NC_045553.1, forward strand.
CTGGTTTTCCCACTTAAGGCGGGACTAGAACTCACAGTCTCCTTGCGTTTGGTCCAAAGTCATCCACCTGGTTTTCCCACTTAAGGCGGGACTAGAACTCACAGTCTCCTTGCGATTGGTCCAAAGTCATCCACCTGGTTTTCCCACTTAAGGCGGGACTAGAACTCACAGTCTCCTAGCGATTGATCCAAAGTCATCCACCTGGTTTTCCCACTTAAGGTGGGACTAGAACTCACAGTCTCCTTGCGATTGGTCCAAAGTCATCCACCTGGTTTTCCCACTTAAAGCGGGACTAGAACTCACAGTCTCCTAGCGATTGGTCCAAAGTCATCCACCTGGTTTTCATGCCTAAGGCAGGACTAGAACTCACAGTCTCCTTGTGATTGGTTCAAAGTCATCCACCTGGTTTTCCCACTTAAGGCGGGATTAAACTCACAGTCTCCTAGCGATTGATCCAAAGTCATCCACCTGGTTTTCCCACTTAAGGCGGGACTAGAACTCACAGTTTCCTTGCGATTGATCCAAAGTCATCCACCTGGTTTTCCCACTTAAGGCGGGACTAGAACTCACAGTCTCCTTGCGATTGGTCCAAAGTCATCCACCTGGTTTTCCCACTTAAAGCGGGACTAGAACTCACAGTCTCCTAGTGATTGGTCCAAAGTCATCCACCTGGTTTTCCCACTTAAGGTGGGACTAAAACTCACAGTCTCCTAGCTATTGATCCAAAGTCATCCACCTGGTTTTCCCACTTAAGGCGGGACTAGAACTCACAGTCTCCTTGCGATTGGTCCAAAGTCATCCACCTGGTTTTCCCACTTAAGGCGGGACTAGAACTCACAGTCTCCTAGAGATTGATCCAAAGTCATCCACCTGGTTTTCCCACTTAAGGCAGGACTCGAACTCACAGTCTCCTTGCGATTGGTCCAAAGTCATCCACCTGGTTTTCCCACTTAAGGAGGGACTAGAACTCACAGTCTCCTTGCGATTGGTCCAAAGTCATCCACCTGGTTTTCCCACTTAAGGCGGGACTAGAACTCACAGTCTCCTAGCGATTGATCCAAAGTCATCCACCTGGTTTTCATGCCTAAGACAGGACTAGAACTCACAGTCTCCTAGCGATTGGTCCAAAGTCATCCACCTGGTTTTCATACCTAAGGCAGGACTAGAACTCACAGTCTCCTTGCGATTGGTCCAAAGTCATCCACCTGGTTTTCATGCCTAAGGCAGGACTAGAACTCACAGTCTCCTTGCGATTGGTCCAAAGTCATCCACCTGGTTTTCCCACTTAAGGCGGGACTAGAACTCACAGTCTCCTTGCGATTGGTCCAAAGTCATCCACCTGGTTTTCCCACTTAAGGCGGGACTCGAACTCACAGTCTCCTTGCAATTGGTCCAAAGTCATCCACCTGGTTTTCATGCCTAAGGCAGGACTAGAACTCACAGTCTCCTTGCGATTGGTCCAAAGTCATCCACCTGGTTTTCCCACTTAAGGCGGGACTAGAACTCACAGTCTCCTTACGATTGGTCCAAAGTCATCCACCTGGTTTTCCCACTTAAGGCTGGACTAGAACTCACAGTCTCCTTGCGATTGGTCCAAAGTCATCCACCTGGTTTTCCCACTTAAGGCGGGACTAGAACTCACAGTCTCCTAGCGATTGATCCAAAGTCATTCACCTGGTTTTCATGCCTAAGACAGGACTAGAACTCACAGTCTCCTAGCTATTGGTCCAAAGTCATCCACCTGGTTTTCATGCCTAAAGCAGGACTAGAACTCACAGTCTCCTTGCGATTGGTTCAAAGTCATCCACCTGGTTTTCCCACTTAAGGTGGGACTAAAACTCACAGTCTCCTAGCGATTGATCCAAAGTCATCGACCTGGTTTTCCCACTTAAGGCGGGACTAGAACTCACAGTCTCCTTGCGATTGGTCCAAAGTCATCCACCTGGTTTTCCCACTTAAGGCGGGACTAAAACTCACAGTCTCCTAGCGATTGATCCAAAGTCATCCACCTGGTTTTCCCACTTAAGGCGGGACTAGAACTCACAGTCTCCTTGCGTTTGGTCCAAAGTCATCCACCTGGTTTTCCCACTTAAGGCGGGACTAGAACTCACAGTCTCCTTGCGATTGGTCCAAAGTCATCCACCTGGTTTTCCCACTTAAGGCGGGACTAGAACTCACAGTCTCCTAGCGATTGATCCAAAGTCATCCACCTGGTTTTCCCACTTAAGGTGGGACTAGAACTCACAGTCTCCTTGCGATTGGTCCAAAGTCATCCACCTGGTTTTCCCACTTAAAGCGGGACTAGAACTCACAGTCTCCTAGCGATTGGTCCAAAGTCATCCACCTGGTTTTCATGCCTAAGGCAGGACTAGAACTCACAGTCTCCTTGTGATTGGTTCAAAGTCATCCACCTGGTTTTCCCACTTAAGGCGGGATTAAACTCACAGTCTCCTAGCGATTGATCCAAAGTCATCCACCTGGTTTTCCCACTTAAGGCGGGACTAGAACTCACAGTTTCCTTGCGATTGATCCAAAGTCATCCACCTGGTTTTCCCACTTAAGGCGGGACTAGAACTCACAGTCTCCTTGCGATTGGTCCAAAGTCATCCACCTGGTTTTCCCACTTAAAGCGGGACTAGAACTCACAGTCTCCTAGTGATTGGTCCAAAGTCATCCACCTGGTTTTCATACCTAAGGCAGGACTAGAACTCACAGTCTCCTTGCGATTGGTCCAAAGTCATCCACCTGGTTTTCATGCCTAAGGCAGGACTAGAACTCACAGTCTCCTTGCGATTGGTCCAAAGTCATCCACCTGGTTTTCCCACTTAAGGCGGGACTAGAACTCACAGTCTCCTTGCGATTGGTCCAAAGTCATCCACCTGGTTTTCCCACTTAAGGCGGGACTCGAACTCACAGTCTCCTTGCAATTGGTCCAAAGTCATCCACCTGGTTTTCATGCCTAAGGCAGGACTAGAACTCACAGTCTCCTTGCGATTGGTCCAAAGTCATCCACCTGGTTTTCCCACTTAAGGCGGGACTAGAACTCACAGTCTCCTTACGATTGGTCCAAAGTCATCCACCTGGTTTTCCCACTTAAGGCTGGACTAGAACTCACAGTCTCCTTGCGATTGGTCCAAAGTCATCCACCTGGTTTTCCCACTTAAGGCGGGACTAGAACTCACAGTCTCCTAGCGATTGATCCAAAGTCATTCACCTGGTTTTCATGCCTAAGACAGGACTAGAACTCACAGTCTCCTAGCTATTGGTCCAAAGTCATCCACCTGGTTTTCATGCCTAAAGCAGGACTAGAACTCACAGTCTCCTTGCGATTGGTTCAAAGTCATCCACCTGGTTTTCCCACTTAAGGTGGGACTAAAACTCACAGTCTCCTAGCGATTGATCCAAAGTCATCGACCTGGTTTTCCCACTTAAGGCGGGACTAGAACTCACAGTCTCCTTGCGATTGGTCCAAAGTCATCCACCTGGTTTTCCCACTTAAGGCGGGACTAAAACTCACAGTCTCCTAGCGATTGATCCAAAGTCATCCACCTGGTTTTCCCACTTAAGGCGGGACTAGAACTCACAGTCTCCTTGCGTTTGGTCCAAAGTCATCCACCTGGTTTTCCCACTTAAGGCGGGACTAGAACTCACAGTCTCCTTGCGATTGGTCCAAAGTCATCCACCTGGTTTTCCCACTTAAGGCGGGACTAGAACTCACAGTCTCCTAGCGATTGATCCAAAGTCATCCACCTGGTTTTCCCACTTAAGGTGGGACTAGAACTCACAGTCTCCTTGCGATTGGTCCAAAGTCATCCACCTGGTTTTCCCACTTAAAGCGGGACTAGAACTCACAGTCTCCTAGCGATTGGTCCAAAGTCATCCACCTGGTTTTCATGCCTAAGGCAGGACTAGAACTCACAGTCTCCTTGTGATTGGTTCAAAGTCATCCACCTGGTTTTCCCACTTAAGGCGGGATTAAACTCACAGTCTCCTAGCGATTGATCCAAAGTCATCCACCTGGTTTTCCCACTTAAGGCGGGACTAGAACTCACAGTTTCCTTGCGATTGATCCAAAGTCATCCACCTGGTTTTCCCACTTAAGGCGGGACTAGAACTCACAGTCTCCTTGCGATTGGTCCAAAGTCATCCACCTGGTTTTCCCACTTAAAGCGGGACTAGAACTCACAGTCTCCTAGTGATTGGTCCAAAGTCATCCACCTGGTTTTCATGCCTAAGGCAGGACTAGAACTCACAGTCTCCTTGCGATTGGTCCAAAGTCATCCACCTGGTTTTCCCACTTAAGGCGGGACTAGAACTCACAGTCTCCTTGCGATTGGTCCAAAGTCATCCACATGGTTTTCCCACTTAAAGCGGGACTAGAACTCACAGTCTCCTAGCGATTGATCCAAAGTCATCCACCTGGTTTTCATGCCTAAGACAGGACTAGAACTCACAGTCTCCTAGCGATTGGTCCAAAGTCATCCACCTGGTTTTCATGCCTAAGGCAGGACTAGAACTCACAGTCTCCTTGCGATTGGTCCAAAGTCATCCACCTGGTTTTCCCACTTAAGGTGGGACTAAAACTCACAGTCTCCTAGCTATTGATCCAAAGTCATCCACCTGGTTTTCCCACTTAAGGCGGGACTAGAACTCACAGTCTCCTTGCGATTGGTCCAAAGTCATCCACCTGGTTTTCCCACTTAAGGCGGGACTAGAACTCACAGTCTCCTAGAGATTGATCCAAAGTCATCCACCTGGTTTTCCCACTTAAGGCAGGACTCGAACTCACAGTCTCCTTGCGATTGGTCCAAAGTCATCCACCTGGTTTTCCCACTTAAGGAGGGACTAGAACTCACAGTCTCCTTGCGATTGGTCCAAAGTCATCCACCTGGTTTTCCCACTTAAGGCGGGACTAGAACTCACAGTCTCCTAGCGATTGATCCAAAGTCATCCACCTGGTTTTCATGCCTAAGACAGGACTAGAACTCACAGTCTCCTAGCGATTGGTCCAAAGTCATCCACCTGGTTTTCATACCTAAGGCAGGACTAGAACTCACAGTCTCCTTGCGATTGGTCCAAAGTCATCCACCTGGTTTTCATGCCTAAGGCAGGACTAGAACTCACAGTCTCCTTGCGATTGGTCCAAAGTCATCCACCTGGTTTTCCCACTTAAGGCGGGACTAGAACTCACAGTCTCCTTACGATTGGTCCAAAGTCATCCACCTGGTTTTCCCACTTAAGGCTGGACTAGAACTCACAGTCTCCTTGCGATTGGTCCAAAGTCATCCACCTGGTTTTCCCACTTAAGGCGGGACTCGAACTCACAGTCTCCTTGCGATTGGTCCAAAGTCATCCACCTGGTTTTCATGCCTAAGGCAGGACTAGAACTCACAGTCTCCTTGCGATTGGTCCAAAGTCATCCACCTGGTTTTCCCACTTAAGGCGGGACTAGAACTCACAGTCTCCTTACGATTGGTCCAAAGTCATCCACCTGGTTTTCCCACTTAAGGCTGGACTAGAACTCACAGTCTCCTTGCGATTGGTCCAAAGTCATCCACCTGGTTTTCCCACTTAAGGCGGGACTAGAACTCACAGTCTCCTAGCGATTGATCCAAAGTCATTCACCTGGTTTTCATGCCTAAGACAGGACTAGAACTCACAGTCTCCTAGCTATTGGTCCAAAGTCATCCACCTGGTTTTCATGCCTAAAGCAGGACTAGAACTCACAGTCTCCTTGCGATTGGTTCAAAGTCATCCACCTGGTTTTCCCACTTAAGGTGGGACTAAAACTCACAGTCTCCTAGCGATTGATCCAAAGTCATCGACCTGGTTTTCCCACTTAAGGCGGGACTAGAACTCACAGTCTCCTAGCGATTGATCCAAAGTCATCGACCTGGTTTTCCCACTTAAGGCGGGACTAGAACTCACAGTTTCCTTGCGATTGATCCAAAGTCATCCACCTGGTTTTCCCACTTAAGGTGGGACTAAAACTCACAGTCTCCTAGCGATTGATCCAAAGTCATCCACCTGGTTTTCCCACTTAAGGTGGGACTAGAACTCACAGTCTCCTAGCGATTGATCCAAAGTCATCGACCTGGTTTTCCCACTTAAGGCGGGACTAGAACTCACAGTTTCCTTGCGATTGGTCCAAAGTCATCCACCTGGTTTTCCCACTTAAGGCGGGACTAGAACTCACAATCTCCTTGCGATTGGTCCAAAGTCATCCACCTGGTTTTCCCACTTAAAGCGGGACTAGAACTCACAGTCTCCTAGCGATTGATCCAAAGTCATCCACCTGGTTTTCATGCCTAAGGCAGGACTAGAACTCACAGTCTCCTGGTGATTGGTCCAAAGTCATCCACCTGGTTTTCACGCCTAAGGCGGGACTAGAACACACAGTCTCCTAGTGATTGGTCCAAAGAGATCCACCTGGTTCTCATGCCTAAGGCGGGACTACAACTCACAGTCTCCTGGTGATTGGTTTCTGGCGCTCCGCTGCGCATGGAGATCACCTGGCCAGCACGCATGCTCATGCCAGAAACCAGAAGAGCAGCTGGCGACGGCGCATGTGCCCACAGAGAGGGCTCTGCATGCTACCTTTGGCTCGTGTGCCATAAGTTTGCCATCACGGGAATGAGACCTCCTCTTTATCTTCTTCTCTTCCATGCCCTCCCCCCTTTCCCATAACTCCGCCCCCACCTCTTCCTCACCTTGTTTACTTCTTGGCCCAAAAGCAAAATAAACACCTTCCAAAATGCGTCAACCGCTTCTAAAATAAACTCCCATTTGAGAACATCTGCTCCACAGCCAGACAGCGTTTATCCAGCAACGTTTCTTTCTTTTTTCCACTTCTGATTTATTCCTTCACCTCTTATCACGGTCTCCCACCAGCTTCCGGAGAGACCCCCCCACTCTAATCATGCTGAGAAAAACACTTCCGTTCTCTGCTACACAATCCAGGTAATTTATTGGCACCTTTTACGGTAGTTATTTTGTTTGCAGTCTTCCAAAAAAAAAAAACCAGAAGTACCAATTTAGACTGATTTAGACTTTGACGCTGGACACCGAGAGAAGGCAACCGAAGTGCCCTGAAGCCTATGGCAGTGATGGCAAACCTTTTTGGCACCAAGTGCCCAAACCAGAACGTCTGTGCACGTGTGCATGTTGGAGCAGCAAAAACCTGAAGACCAGCAGGCTGACTCACGCATTCGTGTTTTTGGCTGGTTTGTGGGGCATTTTTTTGGCCCCAAAAATGGTCCAAAAATCAGCCTGGAAATGGCTTGGAAAACAGCGAGAAAATGGCCTGGAAAATGCCCCAAAAATTGAGAGAAAACTTTTATAAGATGTTTTATAGATGGCATTTAGATACTAAAAAATTGGCTTCTATGTATCCGAATTTACATCCTAAATGCTGGAGATGTGATTGTGTGGACGCTACCTATTTTCACATATGGTGGACTTGCAAAAAGGTTAAAGCATTTTGGATAAAAATATGGTGGATTATGCAAATTGTTCTTTAAAAAAGGATAAAGTTTACCCCTCAGTTATTTTTGTTAGGTATAATTACTGATTGTACAGATGTAGAGACTAATCTGATTTTGCACTTAATAACTGCAGCTAGATTGTTGGTGGCGCAATATTGGAAGAAGGAAGATTTGCCTACTATTCAAGAATGGACATTGAAAGTAACAAACCTAGTGAGATGGCCAAAATATCTGCATATCTTACGGACCATTCAAACGAGAGATATAAACTGGAGTGGAAAAGATGGATTGACTATCCTCAAAACAAATATGGGACTAAGAAATTCCAGATAGTTTATGATTAGAGACCAGGGATTATAAATTGTCCAGAGCTAGTCCAGCAAGGAGGAGCTAAAGCTCAATTGAAAGACGTTATTAACTATTTTTTGGGGATTTTTTTAAAGTGTATCTTAAACTGTTTTTGTTAAAGATTTATACCCTGTATACCCTTCTGGGAAGTCGGGAGGAGGGGGAAGGTGGGGGGGGGTTAGGGGGGAGGATAGGGGGGGAACTAAATATTTGTAAAAGTTTGTTTTTTTAAAAATGCTCATAAAAAATGCCCCAAAAATGTTGTTTGGGCATTTTCAGGGCATTTTCCAGCACTCTGGCGCCCATGATGACCAGCTGGCCGGTGGCAACCGGAAAAGCAACTGGCAATGGCACGCATGCCCACAGAGAGGGTTCTGCATGCCACCTCTGGCATCCAGGCCACAGGTTCCCCATCTTGGGCCTATGGATTTGGTTTCTGCCCCATTGCCGAAAACAGTCTAAACAAAAGAACATCAACATTCCACTTCGATCTTAAATTTCACTTGGGTGTGAAAGAATAAAAAAAGCAAAGGAAAATATTGACCCTTGAGTGGAAAGGACATCCTGAGTGTCAGTCATGAGAAAAAACTTGACTAATTTGCATACTGGCCCCACCCACAAACTCTCACCCCCTCCTCCTTCAAATTTTAAGAAGAGCCACTATGGCTGTACAGGTAGCCCTCAACTTATAACCATTCGTTTAGTGACCATTCGAAGTTACAATAGCACCGAAAAAAGTGAGTTGAGGCCATTTGTCACACGTACTTTGCTGCATCCCCTTGGTCAAGTGATCGAAATGCAAATGCTTGGCAACTGGCATGTACTTATGACAGTTGCGGTGTCCTTGGGTCATGTAATCCACTTTTGCGACCTTCTAACAAGCAGAGTCAATGGGGAAACCAAATTCACTTAACAACTGTGTTACTAACAGAACCATTGCTGTGATTTACTTAACAACTGTGGCAAGAAATGTCATAAAATGGGGCAAAGCTCACTTAACAACTATCTCAGCATCAGAAATTTGGGGCTTAATTTGGGGTTGTAAGTTGAGAACTGCCTGTATATACAAACTATATTCACCTGTATTCACCCTCCTTTAAGGTAAATGTTCCCCCCCACATGCATGCTAGCCGTTCCCGACTCTAGGGGGCGGTGCTCATCTCTGTTTCAAAGCCAAAGAGCCAGCGCTGTCCAAAGACGTCTCCGTGGTCATGTGAATGGCATGACTCAATGCCGAAGGCGCACGGAACGCTGTTCCCTTCCCACCAAAGGTGGTTCCTATTTGTCTACTTGCATTTTTTACTTGCTTTCGAACTGATAGGTTGGCAGAAGCTGGGACAAGTCACAGGAGCCGTTATGCGGCACTGGGGATTTGAACTGCCGAACTGCCGACCTTTCTGATCAACAAGCTCAGAGTCTTAAAGGTTAATTCTGTGGGGTCCTTGGTGCTCTCTGAGTTTGGTTGTGAGCAGCAAAACCCCACAGTTCAATCCCGAGCTGCAAATATTTTCTCCTAGAGGTTAATTCAGAAGCTGAGTTAAATCTGTGGTCGGCAACGGTTGACCTCCAAGGTCCCTTCCAGCCCTAGGTTGCAACCATCACTTCCTACCTTTGTCTCCGTCCTTCTGGTGGTCCCATCTTCTGAAGTCACAATAGAAACATGAGACGTGGGGGTACCAGGGTCTTCTTCGACGGTCACCGTCTCCTCTACCTTCTCTTGGGGCTCCTGCATCATTGCTATAGAGTTCTGGTTGCTGGGGCTTTGCTCCTGGAGAAGAAAGAAAGGGAAGATCTCAAAACCTTCACCTGAAAAGGAGGGGAGCAACCCTATGATAAAATTTAAGAAGGGTATAAGCGCTTGCCCGAGTCAGAACCAAAACTGCCCCCAAAACTTATAGCATAGCGTAGCATATAGAATAGAAGAGAACAGAACAGCACAGCATAAGGAATAGAATATAATAGCATAGAATAGCATAGATAGCATAGCATAGCATGTCATATCATGGCATGGCATAGAAAGACTAGAATAGAACAGAATAGAACAGCATAGGGAATAGAATATAATAGCATAGGGAATAGAATAGAATAGAATAGCATAGCATAGCATGGCATAGCCATGGCACAGAAAGAATAGGATATAATAGAATATAATAGCATAGAATAGAATAGCATGGCATAGAAAGAATAAAATAAAATAGAACAGAACAGCACAGCATAGGGAATAGAATATAATAGCATAGAATAGCATAGCATGGCACAGAAAGAATAGGATATAATGTAATGTAATGTAATGTAATAGAATAGAATAGAATAGGAGTAGGAATCAGAATAGAATGGAATGGAATATATAGAATAGAATATAGAATAAGAATAAGAATAGGATAAGATAGGACAGGACAGGACAGGATAGAATAGAAAGAATAGAATAGAAATTAGAATAGAATAGAATAGAATAGAATAGGAGAAGAGAAGAGAAGTGAAGAGAATAGAATAGAATTCTTTATTGGCCAAGTGTGATTGGACACACAAGGAATTTGTCTTAGTGCATATGCTCTCAGCGTACATAAAAGAAAAGATACGTCACGAATCATAAAGTACAACACTTAATGATAGTCATAGGGTACAAATAAGCAATCAAATCATACGAGGAAACAATCAATATAAATCGTAAGGATACAAGCAACAAAGTTACAGGCATAAAGTCATAAGTGAGAGGAGATGGGTGAATTTACTTTCATTTCCTGGCACATTTCTTAACGCACCGACAACATTTTGCAAAGATTATTGTTATTATGGTTCACGGTGGAGTCAGCCAGATGTTCAGACTGGATCTGGCATTTTTGTCTGCCTTCTTAAAGACCTGGGAATGACACACAGATGTGGATGTTTGATGGTGTTAAACGTCTCATTGCAGGATGTAAGTTGTTCCGAATAAAGCTGCCTTGTGCAATTGACCAATGGGGGATTTCGTCAATTACAAGGCATCTTTAACTTACAACCATCCATTTAATGACCGTTCAAAATTACAACAGCACTGGAAAAAGGGACTGAGGATGATTTTTCACATTTATGACCGTCGCAGCATCCCCGTGGTCACGTGTTCAAAATTCAGATGCTTGGCAACTGACTCATATTTATGAAGGTTGCGGTGCCCCAGTTTCATATGATTCTCTTCGGCGACCTTCTGAGCAGCAAAGTCAAGGGGGAAACCAAATTCACTTAACAACAGTGTTCCTAACTTAGCAATGGCAGGATTCACTTAACAACAGTCTTGCTTAGCAACATAAATTTGGGGCTCAATTTTTAAGGAATTACCTGTACTATTATTATTCAGAAAAAAATCAACTGAACATTTGCAGCATTTTGGGGTTCATTTGGCTAAAGACACTCCTTCCTTCCTGTTCTGACCCAGGCTTCCTTAAAAAGCATGAAGCAGAGTCTTGGTCCCAGCAAAACCCCTTTTATTTACACGACTGTGAATTCCTTTCATTCATAGTCAGCAAGGCTTGGCAAACAGTCTTTCAGAGGAATGTTTATCCACACGCACCTTATCTTGCTTGGAGAGCTGCCAGGTAGCTAGTTTCCAAACATGGGGCAAGGCAATACTTGGCACCGAGTCTCTTATAGTCACAAACAGAACTTTCTACTCGAACCGACCAAAGGAATGAATTGTTTCCTGCAAAAGCCCCCTCCCCATTCGCTCCTCTTTTGTTTCCTATAGGAGGGGCCATTCACCTCTAAGGTGGGGCTTTACTCTTAAGTCGACCCTGCTTTCTTAGTTGTTCTTGTCTTCTGGCAGCTCTACGCATGCACATACTGGTAATAGGCTCCAGCTGTTCTTCTGCCTCACTGCTGTCTGGCTCCCTCTCTGCCTCCGACGCAGAGCCCTCATCAGCGCCTTCCCCAGACTCCAGGACTGGCCCATGTTCCTCCCCAACCTCCTCACTGTCTGACTCTGCTGCCAGCTCTGCCGGCCGCCAGCGGGCCACAACACTTCTCCCTTCTGTACGTTTTCTTAATGCTGGCATTTTTAAAAAAAAACCTCATCTATGCATTTTTATGGTTTATGGTTTTTTATGGTTTTATTTGCATTTGTAGGCCGCCCTTTTCCCTGAGGGGACTCAGGGCGGCTCACAGAAAACCAGGGAAGGGGGAAATACAACATTGAGACAACAACACATAATAAAATAATGAGCAACATGCATACAACATTCGGGCGGGGTAGGGATCCTTATCCCCAGGCCTGACGGGCGAGCCAGTTCTTCAAGGCTGTGCGGAAGGCTTGGACGGTGGAGAGGGTACGAATCTCTACGGGGAGCTCGTTCCAAAGGGTCGGGGCCACTGCTGAGAAGGCCCTCCTCCTTGTGGTTGCCAGCCGACATTGGCTGGCCGATGGAATGCGGAGGAGGCCTAATCTATGAGATCTTATAGGTCGTAGGGAGGTAATTGGCAGAAGGCGGTCTCTCAAGTATCCAGATCCACTGCCATGTAGGGCTTTATGGGTGATCAATAGCACCTTGAAGCGCATCCGGAGATCGACAGGTAGCCAGCGCAGCTCGCGGAGGATAGGTGTAATGCGGGTGAATCGGGGTACACCCGCAATCACTCGCGCGGCTGCGTTCTGTACTAGCTGAAGTCGCCGGATGCTCCTCAAGGGCAGCCCCATGTAGAGCACATTGCAGTATTCCAGCCTAGAGGTCACAAGGGCCCGAGTGACTGTTGTGAGGGCCTCCCGATTCAGGTAGGGTCGCAACTGGCGCACCAGGCGTACCTGGGCGAATGCCCCCCTGGTCACAGCCGCTATATGATGGTCAAATGACAGCTGTGGATCCAGGAGGACTCCCAAGTTGCGGACCCTCTCTGAGGGGTGTAAAATTTGACCCCCCAGCCTGAGTGTTGGATTATTGGCCAAATCTTTGGGAGGAAAACACAACAGCCACTCGGTCTTTTTTTCTCCTTGGTTGTCTAGAGTTTTCTCTTTAATGCTCACACTTTTGAGGTTAAGCTGACCGAGGGGGCCACGCTGTCGTCCTAATGGATGCACTCCATAACTGCAGGAAATGGCTATGTTTCAAAGGCCTCATTTACTGCTTATTCAGAAGAAATGGTTTTGTCATATTTAAAAGCAATTTCGATGCCGTCTCCCCTCCTTAGGTCAAGACGCTACGTTCATAGATATGACACCTCCAAATAACAAATGCTCGGCGGAATACCGGATTCTAAATCTATGGAGTTACTTAGTGGTGTTACTCATAGTTGAAGGCTTCTCTCAAGCACACAAGGGGCTGTCACAAGGAAGGGGGGGCTAATTTATTCTCCCTAGCACCAGAAACAGGACGAGAAATAATGGACAGAAACTCCTCAAAAAAAGATCCAACTTTAGATTGGATTAACAGAGTTGGAAGGGACCTTGTAGGTCATCTAGCCCAACCCCCCGCCCAAGCAGGAGACCCTACACCATTTCTGACAGATGGCAGTCCAGTCTCTTCTTGAAAGCCTCCAGGGATGAAGCTCCCACAACTTCCGAAGGCAACTTCTGTTCCATGGGTGGATTGATCTCACTGTCAGGAAATTTCTCCTTATTTCCAGGTTGAATCTCTCCTTGGTCAGTTTCCATCCATTCTTCCTTGTCTGGCCTTTGGGTGCTTTGGAAAATAGCTTGACCCCCTCCTCTCTGTGGCAGCACCTCAAATATTGGGAGAATGCTCTCCTGTCTCCCCTGGTCCTTCTCTTCACTAGACTAGCCATGCCCAGTTCCTGCAACCGTTCATCGTAGGTTTTAGTCTCCAGACCTTTGATCATCTTAGATAGATTCAGATTAACAGAGTTGGAAGGGACCTTGTAAGTCATCTAGTCCAATCCCCCACCCAAGAAGGAGACCCTACACCATCCCCATGAAATGGCAGTCCAATCTCTTCTTGAAAGCCTCCAGTGATGAAGATCCCACAACTTCTGAAGGCAACTTCTGTTCCATGGGTTGATGGTTCTCACTGTCAGAAAATCTTTCTTTATTTCCAGGTTGAATCTCTCCTTCTTCACTTTCCATCCATTCTTCCTTGTCTGGCCTTGACCCCCTCCTCTCTGTGGCAGCTCCTCAAATATTGGAAGTCTTCTATCATGTCTCCCCTGGTCCTTCTCTTCACTAGATTAGCCATGCCCGTTCCTGTAACTGTTCATCGTATGCTTTAGCATTCAGTCCCCTAATCGGTTACAGATTAACAGAGTTGAAAGGGACCTTGTAGGTCATCTACTCCAACCCCCTACCCAAGCAGGAGACCCTACACCATTTCTGACAAATGGCAGTCCAGTCTCCTCTTGAAAGCCTCCACGGATGAAGCTCCCACAACGTCTGAAAGCAACTTCTGTTCCATTGGATGATTGTTCTCTCCCTTTGATCAGTTTCCATCCATTTTTCCTTGGCTGGCCTTCGGGTGCCTTGGAAAACAGCTTGACGCCCTCTTCTCCATGGCAGCCCCTCAAATATTGGAAAAACCTGGACATGTTGTGGCACTGAGAAGGACTAATCAATGGAATGGCTTCCTTCCAGAAGTTATGGGTGTTCCATCCCCATTTGTCCAGGATTGTTATGAGGACTCCTGACATAGGCAGAGGGTTGGAGTAGAAGACCTCCAAGGTCCCTTCCAGCCCTCGGACTCTATGATATGCATCACTCTTGAACCGGTCTCCATTTGTCATCATTCTTCTTCACACTTCACAACCCTTGAGATGGGAGGAAAGGACATCCCTCTTAAATCCCTGCTCTCTCCACATTCCTTCTACTGAACTCAGCAAGGAGGCTGGTTGTATTACTGCCCTGGCAGAAATTCAGAGATTCCGTTCCAAGGGAGTTCAATCTTTCAAAGTCAATCTCCAAAGCGCCTCGGTCAATTGATTTAGAAAGAGCTGGATACAATTCAGGGATGTGATGGGCATTTGCAATGTGACTCTTTCGAAGGATTTGATCTGGGCTCATTCCAGTTTTCAAGAGTGATTCCTTCCTTCCTTCTCTTTCTTTCTCTCTCCTTCCTTCATCTCTCTCCTTCCCTCTCATTGTCCTTCCTTCCTTCTCACCTTTCTTTCACACCTTCCCCCTCCCTCCCATGTCCTTCCTTCTTTCCCTCCCATCTTCCTTCTTTCCCTTCCTTCCATCTTTCCTTATCTCCCTTTCTTCCCTCCCATCTTCCTTTCTTCCTTCCATCCTACCTTCTTTCTTTTTTTCTTTCTTCCTCTCCTCCCTCCCTCCTTCATCTTGCTCCCTCCTTCATTGCCCTTCCTTCCTTCCCTCCCTTCTTTCACACCTTCCCCCTCCCTCCCATCTTCCTTCCTTCCTCATCTCCCTTCCACTTATTGTCCTTCCTTCTTTCCCTCACATTTTCCTTCCTTCCCTCCCTTCTTTCATACCTTCCCCCTCCCTCCCATCTTCCTTCCTTCCTTATCTCCCTTCCACTTGTTGCCCTTTCTCTCCCATCGTCCTTTCTTCCCTCCCTTCTTTCACATTTCCCCCCTCCCATCTTCCTTCCTTATCTCCCTTCCACTCACTGTCCTTCCTTCTTTCCCTTCCATCTTCCTTCCTTCCTTCCGCCTTTTCTTATCTCCCTTTCTTCCCTCCCATCTTCCTTCCTTCCATACTCACTTCTTTTTCTTTCTTTCTCTCATCCCTCCTTCATCTCCCTCCTTCCCTTTCTCTCATTGTCCTTCCTTCCTTCCCTCCCTCCTTCCCTCTCATTGTCCTTCCTTCCCTCTCATCTTTCCTCCTCCCTTCCTTCCTGGCTGACATTCTCCAGAGTTTTGTCCAGTAATATAGAGAGGGTTGGTTCATCTCACAGGATTTCAACATTTGCAATAAAAGTTAACTGGAGATCCAAATTAAGAGCCTTCCTTCCTCCCACTCCTTATCCCCAAATGCACAGGCGTTATTAATTTCACCACAGCCAAGGCGCTCACGGCTGATGTTGACAGATGACGTCCGGGCAAGCTCTCTCTATTTTGATCTGCGTGGGAAGACCCACCTGGGTTGTTGATCTAAATAGAACAACAAGGTATATGAAGTTTAAAAATGGGACTCTCTGGAGATTCTTGTTTTGGAGAATTCTCGTAATTGTAAGAGGGGGAGGAACGTGCTTCAAAAAAACCCTTTTGTTTTGAAACAATTGCAAGCTTTGAAGGTTGTATTCTTTTATAAACACAACCTACCTGGAGTTTATTTTAATCACAGGTCCATGGGGATTCTGCACCAGTTGTAAGTGTGAAAGCTGGTCATAGGTAAGTCCCCTTTTTCAGTGCCGTAACTCTGAATGGTAACTAAACAAATGGCTTTAAGTCAAGGACTACATGTAGAGTCAGAAGTTGTGGGAGCTTCATCCCTGGAAGCTTTCAAGAAGAGACTGGACTGCCACCTGTCAAAAATAGTGTAGGGTCTCCTGTTTGGGTGGGTGGGTGGGGTTGGACTAGATGACCTACAAGGTACCTTCCAACTCTGTTAATCTGCAATCTGTAAATGGAGAACTTTCAGTAACACATGGAATTTAAAGATGAAAGAGACAATCCAGGTATTGTTGTTCTTGTCCTAGAAAGACTTGAGTGTTACTTTTAAAGGATTTGTTGGCACAACGAAAGATCAAACCTGTTGCATATATTTTTACTAGTAGCTGGATACCCGTGCTTCACAACAAAACTATGCGATCGGGCTATGCAGGAGAAATTTGGTTCACAATCCATTAGCTCAGTGGTGGTCGGTGATTGAAATGCATAAGGGAATATCGCTCCCGCCGCCTTGACTCCGGAAGCAGTTCCATAGGTGGAAGGTGTAGACATGTAGGTGAGCTACCGACATTTAGCACTGTAAGGAGCCCCAGGCTGCTTCTGAGTGAAGGAGCGGAACATCTGCCATTTTAAACTGAGGTAACGGAAAGTGAGGCAACTGGCAGTTGGAACAGAGTTCTTTTCAGGTGGGGAGGGGGAGTAGAACTCCTTAGCATCAGAGCGTGTTAATTACTGTATAAGGAATACTGATGATCTGATGGTCATTTCGAAAAATCCTTTCTTAACAAGCACCTAGAAGCCAAGAGGAACATACGTGGCAAATTTCAAGGTTGTAGGCTTTACGGTTCTGGAGATTTCGTGACGAGTGATTGGCCCTTGCCTTTTATACAGTATATATAGATTTAGAGTCCTCTCAGGTTGAGTGGAGGTCTTCTCCTGTCATCCTGTTTGGAAACAATTATGAGCTCTTACAATACAAGGCTCAAAAATCTCATTTCTTCTTCGATGTTGATCCCCCAAAACCGGGAGAACTCCAAAGAAGAAAATTTGGGGCCCACCAAATCTCCCCAAAACTGAGCCAAGCAAGGGATTTTATTTCCCAACTAATTTATTTTATTCTTTTGGAGAGACTTTGCCAGGATTCCAGGTAACATCACCCCCCCCCCAAATGAAACAAGACTCCAAAGCTTGAGGTTCCTCAAAGTTCCATTTTAGTAGAGATGTCACATTGGCACATCTGGGAAAACCCGAATCTGAAAGCTTCCAGATGTTCCACGCCCAAACAAAAGTCCAAGCCCCTGCCCAGCACCCACATGTCCATCCCATGGCCCAATCAGGCACTGTCCAAAAGTGGAGATACCTCCCAGTCACGCCACTCCAGGTGCAGGCCAAGATGTCCTTGACTCTCTGAGAAAGGAATGTTATTATGACTATATATCTCCCATTCTCCATATAATCCCCCCTCCCAATTTCCCACAGTAAAAATTGTGGCAGGCCTGAAGGCCCAATGCAAAAGATTTGGCTATATAGGTTAAAATATATGAAATGTAGATGCGTATAGAATTCTTAAGAAGATGAACAAAGTGAGGTGTGCATTGTTTGTTATTTTACGTAGCAGATCAATGGAATTGTAATGAATATTGTGCAGCAAGGATTGAAGACAATTAAATGTAAGCTAAGTTAAGATATGGAAAAACGGAGGGGGAACATGAAATATACTTACAATGAGATTATAAAGACAGAATTAAAAATCTGGGGCAGGTAATGATGTATAACTATACAATATTATGAAGAGAATAGCTGGGAATTGTAATCAGGTCCCCATTCCGCCAAAAAATAAGTTGGTGTGTGTGTGTGTGTTTAAAAGTATAATTGCTATATATGTATACTTTTCTCCCTTCGTTTCTTCAAAATATTAAAGATGTTTATAGATATGAAATTATAAATACCATCAATATAAAATGGAGCTTGCTCAGAGGCTGAAATACACCAAGTAAATGAGACGAAAAGTGTGGAAGAGAGGTAAGGGAAGAAGAGAGGGTAAGGAGAGAGGGTAGGGGGGGAGAGGAGGAGAGAAAGGAGGAATGGAAAGGGGAGAGAGGAGAAGGAGAGAGGAAGGGGAAGTAGAGAGGCATAGGAGAGAGGGTAAGGGGGGAAGAGGAGGAGAGAAAGGAGGAGTGGAAAGAGGAGAGAGGAGAAGGAGAGAGGAAGGGGAAGTAGAGGCATAGGAGAGAGGATAAGGGGGGAAGAGGAGGAGAGGAGGAGAGAAAGGAGGAATGGAAAGGGGAGAGAGGAGAAGGAGAGGTAAGAGAAGGAGAGAGGGTAAGGGGGGAAGAGGAGGAGAGAAAGAAGGAGTGGAAAGAGGAGAGAGGAGGAGAGGAAGGGGAAGTAGAGAAGGGAAGGATGACAGAGGGAAGAAAGGAGTAGGGAGGGATAGGAGAGGGGGGAAGAGGAGGAGAGAAAGAAGGAGTGGAAAGGGGAGAGAGAAGGAGAGAGGAAGGGGAAGTAGAGAGGCATAGGAGAGAGGGTAAGGGGGGAAGAGGAGGAGAGAAAGGAGGAGTGGAAAGAGGAGAGAGGAGAAGGAGAGAGGGATAGGAGAGAGGGTAAGGGGGGAAGAGGAGGAGAGAAAGAAGGAGTGGAAAGGGGAGAGAGGAGGAGAGGAAGGGGAAGTAGAGAATGGAAGGATGACAGAGGGAAGAAAGGAGTAGGGAGGGATAGGAGAGGAGGAGAGAAAGAAGGAGTGGAAAGGGGAGAGAGGAGAAGGAGAGAGGAAGGGGAAGTAGAGAAGAGGACAGAGGGAAGAAAGGAGGTAGGGAGGAGGAGGAGAGAGGGAGAAGAAAGTGATAGACGGGGTACAAATATGGTATATGGGGAGCAGAAGAGCCAATAATCTTTTTTGGGGGTGGATGGTAAGACGAATTGATGTTAATATTTAATAATACCAAATAATGTTGGATATGTAACAGTATACATGTGGTTATTGGTTATAAAAATGAAAAAAAAAAAAACCTTAAAAAAAAAACACTATTTGCCGACTGGAAGATAGCGCCGTTCTAAAAATCTCCCTAGTTTGTCATTTTCCAAGACCGGCACTAATTCTGTTGTTGTTGTTTTTTTAAAGAAGGCTCTATGGTTCATTTAAAACTTATTTCATGTCTGGGTACCTTCCAAGCTTTCAAGATTTGCTTTGCCCGCAGGCGGATCAGGGTGCAAAGTGGGGAGTTTTTTTTGTGTTCGAAATATATTTTGAAAGAGTTGCAAAACAAAACAACAACAAAAAAACAGACTTGAAAAGAGTAAAAAAAAAAACAAACACAACACTTGACCCCTCCCTTTTTCCTCCTAGTATTCTTCTCAGGCTTAATGTCCCAAAGAAAGAATTTATTGCTTGAGGGATTTGAGCCAAGAGGAAATAAGATGAAGAGTCAGGGGTTGAGAGGGAACAACAGTTTGAAAGACATTAGTCCTTCTGAGAATGTTATTGATGGATGATTGATTGATCGATCGATCATCAAATTGTCAACGTTGACTTTTAGCAACTCCAAAGGTTTTGCCTAGGATAATCTTGTGCCAACCTGGTACTTCAGCTCTTCCAAAGAGTTACCCATTGCTAAGTCCATCCACTTTGCTGCTGATTGTCCTTCTCTTTCAGAGTTATTAATATTAATAATACTCTAATATAAATGCTTCGGAAGGGGAAGGACTGGCCCAAGGTTAAGCATGGATTTTCATGGTTGGCTAGAGGTTTAAAACAGAATGCCCCCCAAAACTTACATCATTGCAATTTTACTTTTACTAAGAGGAAACACTGAGAGGAAAAGATGTTCAAAATGGGAGGGAGGGAAGGAGGGAGGAAAGAAGGAAGGAAGACATGGAAAATACTCAAGGGAGGGAGCGAGGGAGGGAAGAAAGAAAGGAAAATATGAAAGATATTCAGAGGGAGGGAGGAAAGGAAGGAAGGAAAGATGGAAAGACAGAACAAAGGAAGGAAAGAAAATGTGAAAAATATTCAGAGGGAAGGAGGAAAGGAAGGAAGGAAAGACGGAAGGAAAGAACAAAGAAAGGAAGAAAGGAAAGAAAATATGAAAAATATTTGGAGGGAGGAAAGGAGGGAAGGAAGGAAAATATGAAAAATATTTGGAGGGAGGGAGGGAAAGAAGGAAGGAAAATATTTGGAGGGAGGAAAGGAAGGAACAAAGAATGGAAGAAAGGAAAGAAAACTAGAACAATATTCGGAGGGAGGGAAGGAAGGAAGGAAAGAAGGAAGGAAGGAAAGTAAATATGAAAAATATTTGGAGAGAGAGGGAGGAAAGGAAGGGAAAGAAGGAAGAAAGGCAGGAAAGAAAGAATGAATGAAGAAAGGAAGAAAGGAAATAAAATATGTAAAATATTCAGAGGGAAGGAAGAAGGAAGGAAAATACTTGGAGGGAGGCAGGGTCATGTTTGGCAATGGGCTCATACTTATGACCATTGCTGTATCCTGGGGTCACCTGATTTCCTTTTGCAACCTTCCGACAAGCGAAGTCAGTGGGGAAACTAGATTCATTCAAGAATCGTGTTACTAAATTAACAATTGCATCGATTCACTTAACAACTAGGACAAGGAAGGCCGTAAAACGGGGAAACACTCACTTAAGCAATGCCTTGCTTAAAACAGAAACGTTGGGCTCCATTGGAGTCGTAAGTAGAGGACTACTGGAATTGCATATGAAAATTGCGGGTTTGCAGGTTGGCTGACCTTCGGAGCCCCCAAATTCCCTGGGGTTTTGGAGCCAGGAGAGGGAGAGGTGGAAAGAGCACGTCAGGTCACCGAGTGGGGAGACTGAGGCAATCACACTGGGTGGAACAATGAGAAAATTATTCTCATCACGGAGCCAGAGACCTTTTCTGCTGGGGAAATAAAGAGGCCAAACGATGAAAGGCTTAGCATTGATTTTCTTGACCTCCCATTAAAAGAAGGAAGATGTTTTGCCTTCAACTACCAGGGGAGGGAAGGAGGAAAATGGGAGGGAGAAAGATGGGAGGGAGGAAAATGGGAGGGAGAAAGATGGGAGGGAGGGAGGGAGGAGAAAGGGAAAGGAACTAACAGAAAGGGAAGGGGAGGGAAGGAAGAGAAAGAGAGAGAGAAAGAGAAAGAAAAAGGGAGGGAGGAAAATAGGAAGGAGAAGGAGAAAGGGAAAGGAACTAACAGAAGGGGAAGGGGAGGAAATGAGGGGAGAGAGAGAGGCAAAAGAGGGAGGAAGGAAGGAAAAGAGAGAGAGAAATAGAAAGAGGAATAAAAAGGGAGGAGGAGGAAAAGAGGGAAGGAAGAGAGGAAGGAGAAAGGGAAAGGAACTAACAGAGGGGTGAAGGGAGGGGGAGAAAGAGACAGAGAGGGAAAGAGAAAGAGGGAGGAAGGGGGAAAAGAGAAAGAGGGAGGGAGAGAGGGAGGAAGGAAGGAAAATGGGAAGGAGAAGGAGAAAGGGAAAGAAACTAACAGAAGGGGGAGGGGAGGGGGAGAAAGAGACAGAGAGGGAAAGAGAAAGAGGGAGGGAAAGAGGGAGGGAGGAAGGAAAATGGGAAGGAGAAAGAGAAAGGGAAAGAAACTAACAGAAGGGGAAGGGAGGGAAGGAGGAAAAAGAGAGAAAAAGAGGGAAAGAAAAGGAAAGAGAAAGGGAGGAAGGAGGAAAAGAGAGGGGGAGAGAGGAAAGGAAAGAAGGAAAAGAGGAAGGAGAAGGAGAAAGGCAAAGGAACTAACAGGGGAAGGGGGGGCGAGGAGAAGAAAGAGACAGAAAGAGAAAGAGAGAGGAAGGGAGGAAGGAAAATAGGAAGGAGAAGGAGAAAGGGAAAGGAACTAACAGAAGGGGAAGAGGAGGGAAGGAGCAGAAAGAGAGAGAAAGGAAAAGAAAAAGGGAGGGAGGGAGGAGGAAAAGAGAAAGAGAGTGAGGGGGGAGAAGAAAGGAAGGAGAAGAGGAGAAGGAGAAAGGAACGGAACTAACAGAAGGGAAAGGGGAGGGGAGGAGGAGAAAGAGACAGAGACAAAGAAAGAAAGAGGAAGGAAGGAAGGAAGGAGGGAGGGAGGGAGGGAAGGAAGGAAGAAAGGAAGGAAAGCAGAGTATTTTTTTGGAAACCCTAAAAGCCACATTGCCATCCTCTTGACCAGTAATAAATAAAATAATCAAAGAACTACCAAGGAGAACACCCCACCCCCACCCCCACTGGCAGGATAAGGTACTGCATATAAATAAACAGCAAATCCCACACTCCATCACACTGATGACATTACCTAGTTGGGTCATGAAATGTCTGCAAGCAAACCACCAAGTTCAGAGAGCACCAAAGACCTCACTACTATTGAAAGATGCCTCTGCATTTCCCAATGGGAATATTTTTAGCCACCCCGTAGAGTCCTTCATCAAGATACAGCATTGGCAAAACGGGA
Source organism: Thamnophis elegans (assembly GCF_009769535.1). Taxonomy (NCBI): domain Eukaryota; kingdom Metazoa; phylum Chordata; class Lepidosauria; order Squamata; family Natricidae; genus Thamnophis; species Thamnophis elegans. The sequence goes on from NC_045553.1 coordinate 10,057,744, forward strand.
AATAAGCAACACCATTCTGTGTTTTTTAGATCAAGGCTCCCCAATATTTTGGACCTCAGGGACCACTAAATTTTAAATACCACAGACCACTAATACGATCTGCCTAATGACCAGCTTGGAGGGTGGTGGCTAGGTGGTCATGTGACTGGGTGGGTGTAGCCAACTTGATGCCACTCACGTTGAGGAGTGCCTTGCCAGGCTCTACTTGCCCCTCCCAGCCACTCCTCGCCTGCCCGCCCGGGCTCCTTAGGGCCCCAACAGGAGGCAGTTGCTGGAGCTAAGCAACCACCAGGAGAAAGAGTTGGCAAAAGAGCTCAGTTCAAGTTGGATCTGACCGAGAAGGAGGCTCAGCAGAAGCACCTCACTGAGGACTAGGAGCATAGGCTTTCCAAGCAGAGGGAAGACCTGCGGGAGTGCAAGGGCAGGGACCGGCGTCTGGAGGCTCAGCGGGCTGAGATAGTCAGCCAGTTCCAGGCCATGATGCCGTCCCACTGGAACGAGGCCCTCCGGCTCTTCGCCACCAGCGGTTCTTCCCTCCAGCCTTCGGCCAAAGCCCCACACCAGGAGGCTGAAGCAGACCCCAAGTCGGAATTTCTGCCCCCCTCCGACCCACACAAAAAGACCCCGAAGGGGGAGACTCTCTGCAGCAACACAAGCATTCATTGCACGCAGTGGTGGGATTCAAATAATTTAAAAACCGGTTCTCTGCCCTGATGATTTCTTTCAACAACCAGTTCACCTAACTGCTCAGAAAGTTAGTAACCAGTTCTCGTGAAGTGGTGCGAACTGGTTGAATCCCACCACTGATTGCACGTATCTATCCCAGGGGCTGTAGTTTGAGGACCCCTGATTTAGTGCAATATAAAAAAATGCAAATAATTTTTCTGCGGTCCACCCAAATTTTCTCATGGACCACCAGTTGGTGACCGCTGTTTCAGATGACCCAAAAAGCTTTCTTTAGCCAAAAACATACCATGAAAAGCAATAGGTTTCTGCCAAAATTCACACTTTCCCGAAGGTTGGGGCGCAATTCTTACACAGATTTAATGTCTCCTCGTACTTATTTGAATGCCTGCTGAAATAACTTTCATAAATCCAGATTACGGCGCCTGGAAATGAAACGTACCCAAACAGATCGATGGGAGCTTGAGATATATTTGCTCGCACTTATTATCTTCCACCAGGAGGTATTTAATGACATGCAAAGTTGAACATGGAGATTACATTTATTTATTTACATATCGGTCGATTCGGCTTATCTGGACCCCTGTTCTCTGATAAGAATGAAAATATCCATTTGAGCCTGGATAAAGATCGCATTCGCGCCAAGGAATGTAGCTGAAGGAATGAATCAAAAGAAAATCAACATAATATTTTAGCAAAACAGGTTGCCCAATGGTTGCTCAGCCTTTGCAAATCCTCTAGAAGCCACTGATCAATTGATGCTGGGAAAGTCCTCCATCATTTATTAATGAGAACTGCCAATATTGAAAGAAATATATTAATTTTTTTTCTTCCAATGCTAGCTGCTAAGCCAGGTTTATTTTAAGAAACCATTGTTGCACAGCAACAGATAGTCCTTGAGTTACAACATTTCGTTTCATCCTCCTCCTCCTCCTCTTGTAATGACCCCACAATCCCTTGTGGGGTGGAGTCTGGGCAATTGAATGTACTGAATGAGTATTTACTGGCCAAATGCCCTTCCTGTCACCAGTGTGGAGTTTTGTTCAGCAGATCTATTCTCATCATTCCCAGAGAGAGAATATCTGCCTCTACCTAGGATCGAACTCCCAGCCTCCTGATGGCAAGACGAGAGCTCCACCTTTACACTCTACAACAGTTCGTTTAGCGACCATTTAAAATTACAACAGAACCGAAAAAAGGCCCTTTTGACTATTTTCCCACACTTACGACCGTCGTGGCATCCCTTGGTCACGTGATCAAAATTTGGATGCTTGGAAACTGGGCTCCTATTTGCAGGGTCCTGGGGTCCTGGGATTCTCTTTGGCGACCTTCTGATGGAGGAAAGTCAACGGGGAAGCCGGATTCACTTAACAACTGTGAGCCGGATTCACTTAACAACTGTGGCAAGAAAGATCGTGAAATGGGGCAAAATTAACTCAACAGCTGTCTTGCTGCTGCTTCTGCTTCTTTTTCTTCTTCTTCTTCTTCCTCCTCCTCCTCCTCTTCTTCTTCATCCTCCTCCTCCTCTTCTTCCTCTTCTTCTTCCTCATCTTCTTCCTCCTCCTCCTCTTCTTCTTTTTTTTCCTCCTCCTCCTCCTCCTCCTCCTCCTCCTCCTCCTCTTCCTCTTCTTCTTCTGCCACACCCATCATCGGACGTTGGCGATCATATTGGCATCATTTTGTCAGCAGCCCAATGAAAAAGTGCTGCTGAGTTTTGTCCAAACTGGTCCCTTTAGGTTTTGAAGCCGTGATGTTCTTCTTCTGCCTGGACCTCATTTGCCTTCAATCTTTCCTTGGAGAGGATTAAATGAAGGATGCCGTATTTTTCCGGCTGTTCGCATCACACGTCCAAAATATTCTAAGTGTCTAGCTGTCTTGCTTAGGGAACAGAAATTTTGAGTTCAACTGTGGTTGTACATTGAGGATTACCTGCAGTCTTTTTCTCCTTTAAGAAATAGCACTTCTGGTTCTTCTCCTGCCTTTGGACTTCCCCATAGCAGGGGTGAAATCCTCCCAGTTCGGCCAAACCGGTAGTGATGATCATCGTTGGTTTTGCGAACCGGTAGTAAAAAAAAAAAAAGCTTCCAAGGATCGAGGTGGCGCAGTGGTTAGGGTGCAGTACTTCAGCTGACTGTTATCTGCAGTTCAGCGATTCTAATCTCACCGGCTCAAGGTTGACTCAGCCTTCCATCCTTCCGAGGTGGGTGAAATGAGGACCCAGACTGTGGGGGCGATATGCTGACTCTGTAAACCGCTTAGAGAGGGCTGAAAGCCCTATGAAGCAGTATATAAGTCTAACTGCTATTGCTATTGCTATCGTGTGGTTCCGTGAGATCATCGGAAGCTTTTCCCCTGCTTTTTAAAGCATTTTATTTCCTGCTGGTTTGAGCGAATAGGCAGGAAAGAAATGCTTTAAATAGTGGGGAAAAAAAGTTGGCCACGCCCACCTAGTCACATGACCCCCCCCCCCGCCACACCCACAGAACCGGTGGCGAAAAACATTAGATTTCACCACTGCCCCAAAGCCCTACAAGATAGTGATAGACTAAAGTACACTAAGCCCCCAAATCCCCCCTTGGCTTCGCCTTGGGCCTTCTGGAAGAAAGGCAGGAAACAGGAATAACAAAGGAAGCATGCCCTAAACACATCTTTGAGACACAAGGACAGCTCAGCTGGATGAAGTAAAGGTCTACCTTAATCCAGCATTTTGCTGCCTTCGGCTGACACCAGCTACTGGGGGGGAGGGGGGAATGTTTACAAGCAGGAGATGGAGACCAGCCTCTCCCCATCCAGTTGCCTCCTTAAATCTGGAATTTGGAGGTACTGAGACCATTCAAGAGTTGGGACTTTCCCTGTGAATTTAACTACTCTTATTTTAAGGCCATCCAGGGGAGTGGCTACCTAGATCCCCCACGGGTTAATTATGAGAAGGAGAAAGAGAGAAAAGGAGGAAGGAAGGAAGGATTGAGGGAGGAATGAAGGAAATGGAGGGAGGAAAGGAGGGAGCGAGGGACGGAGAAAGAAACGAAGGAAAGAAGAGAGCAAGGGAGGAAAGAAATGAAGGAAGGGAGTGAGGGAGGAAGGACAGAAGAGAGGAAGGAAGGAGGAAGGAAATGAAGGGAGGGAGGGAAAAGGAAGGAATGAAGGAAATGGAGGGAGGGAGAAAGGAAGGAAGGAAGGGAACAAAGGAAAGAAGAGAGCAAGGGAGGAAGGAAATGAAGGAAGGGAGCGAGGGAGGGAGGGGGGATGGAAGGGTGGGAGGAAGAAAGGAAATGAAGGGAGGGAGGAAGAAAGGAAGGAAGGAAGGATTGAAGGAGGAACGAAGTAAATGGAGGGAGGAGGGAGGAATGGAGCAAGGGAGGAAGGAATGGAAGGAAGGAAGGAAAGAAGGAAGGAAAATGAATGAATCAAACCCCAAAACACCAGAGTGAGTTTCCCCTAACAGAAGATTGGGTAGAAATTAGGTTCTGCTGCTTATCATCTGCCATCCAAACCAGGCACAATTCACTTAAGAATCACTTTGCTTAGCAACAGAAGCTGGCCCCAACACTAGTCATAAGTCGAGGACTGCCTGTACAGCTCAAAGTGCTGCAGGAGATCCTTCTCACTACCCTTTCCATCTCTGCCTAAGCAGAGCATGAAGGAAACGCTAAAGGACAATCGCTCCATTCTGCTAAGGTTAAAACCCGGGAATCGTTGGCAGTTTTGCTTCGGGACAGGAATCATTTTATGACCAGTAGACAAACCACCCTCCAGCTTTGCTTCTCCTAATCTGTGAACCCTGCAGAGCTCTTCATAATTTACAGGCAAACATGATTCCTGTTCTTTGTAACTCCACAATAGCTTGTTAGAATCTAGGCAGCATACTAAAAAGCAGAGACATCACCCTGCCAACAAAAGCGCGTCTAGTCAAGGCTGTGGTTTTCCCAGTTGCAATGGATGGCTGTGACGGTTGGACCATAAGGAAGGCTGAGCGCCAAAGAATGGAGGCCGTTGGACTCTGGTGCTGGAGAAGACTCCTGCGAGTCCCTTGGACTGCAAGGACTCCAAGCGGTCAGTCCTAGAGGAGATCCACCCTGACTGCTCTTTAGAAGGCCAGATCCTGAAGAGGAAACTCAACTACTTTGGCCACCTAATAAGAAGGAAGGATTCCCTGGAGAAGAGCCTCATGCTGGGAAAGGTTGCTCCATCAGTCATTCTGTCTGTCTGTCTGTCTATCATCTATCTATCTATCTATCTATCTATCTATCTATCTATCTATCTATCTCTATCTCCCAACATATCTACCTATCATCCATCCATTCATCCATCTATCTATCTTTTAGCACTTCTTAAATATGTCTGTTTTCCTTTTTATATATTAGTTTATCTTTGTATTTGTAAACTTTAATAAAATTTATTACTTAACAAAAAAAGGAAGGAGAAAGTACTTCCCTCCCCTCTCCCACAGATCCTGGCTGAGTAAGATGAGAGTCAGAGGGTCAATGATGATTGGGGGGCGGAATCCTTTTATTTTGTGAATGCCATGAACATCCATCCATCTAATTACCTACCTATCCCTATCTATCTACTTACCTATGTATCTACCCATTTATCTATATCTATCATCTACCTATCTACCAAACTATTCCTGTCTATCTACCTATCTCCCTTGGGTTGCAAGGCGATCCAACCAGTTAGTCCGAAAGGAGGTCAACCCTGATTGCTCTTTAGAAGGCCAGATCCTGAAGAGGAAATTCAAAGATTTTGGCCACCTGATGAGAAGGAAGGACTCCCTGGAGAAGAGCCTCATGCTGGGAACGATGGAGGGCAAAAGAAGAAGGGAACAAGAGAGAAGGAGGTGGCTGGATGGAGTCACCGAAGCAGTCGGTGTGAGCTTCAATGGACTCCAGAGGATGGCAGAGAACAGGAAGGCCTGGAGGCATGTTGTCCATGGGGTCACGATGGGTTGGACACAACTTCGCAAATAACAGCAGCAGCAGCAGCTTGTTAAATTACTGCCCTTTGTGCAAGCATTTTTAAGCGTCCCGCGTCTGTGGACTGGATGCAAATGAGTTTCACTGAATCTACCAACATTTCAGTAGCCATCATAGACAGCTAATGTCTTTTAAAGCTGGGAGCCTTAAGGCTGGGAAGGATAAGAGAGGAACGGGCTGCAAATGCAAACGAGCTCGCTCATGTAAATTTTGCACGGCCGACTTGCAAGAATGTGGACAAATCTCTGCAGCTTATGTATTTCATCCTACCCATAAGAGATAAATCAGGTTTAAGAAGAGAAAAATGGCTGATTCTTTTCATCACTGTGCTTTTTAAAAACTGTGTAAGCAAAGAAAAATGGCATAGAAAATAATCCTAAATAAGCAAATAATGGAATGGAACGGAATGGAAAGCCAACAGAACGGAATAGAATGGAACAGACTAGAACAGAATATAGAGCAATAGCAATAGCAAAAGCACTTAGACTTATATACCACTTCACAGTGCTTTCCAGCCCTCTCTAAGGGGTTTACAGAGTCAACCTCTGGCCCCCAATAATCTGGGTCCTCATTTTACCAATCTCGGAAAGATGGAAGGCTGAGTCAACCGTGAGCTGGTCAGAATCAAACTGCCGAAGTACTGGCAGTCAGCAGAATTGGCCTGCAATAAATACTGCATTGTAACAGTACAGAGCAGAACAGAAAAGAAAAGGAACAGAAGAGAATATGGAATTGAAAGAAACAGAAAGGAATGAAATGGAACGGAACAGAACAGAAAAAATATGAACAGAACAGAATATGGAATAGAATGGAACAGAATGGAACATAAAGCAAAGGAACAGAACAGAACAGAATAGAATATAGTGTGTAGAGAATAATATAACAGAACAGAACCGAATAGAATATGAACAGAACAGAAGAGAAGAATAACTTGGCTTTAAGAGAAGAATCTCCTTCAGTTCATAAGATGATTAAATTGATGCCTAACATCCCTGGATATACAGTTGAACCCACACTGTCAGAAATAAACCCAGTCTTTTAAAATCGTCTACCGTATTTGGGGATTATAAGCCAATGAATATACGGCAGCAGGACATTTTTGCCCTGGGCCCTGTCAGAGTTGAAAAGCTCCCAACAACACTATGGAAATGTGCAAAAACCTCAAGTCGCTTCTGGCTTTGTGATGGAAATCCAAAATCTCAAATGAAGCCAGAAGCCAAGCAAGAAATCCACTTGACGTCTCTGGTCAACGTCCTTGAACTAAAAAGTAGCTTTCTGATTTGTCCCTGCTTAGAAAATCCCAACGAGTCGGGAGCCAAGCCATTCTATGTCTCTTTTAAAAAAAGACACAGAGTTACGGGGACATCCCATAATAGGGCAGCTTTTGCTGCCTGCCCCGAGGAGCTGCCAATTTTAGATTCAACTGAGCCAAGGTCTGGAATGCTACAAAGGTCACCCTTGCAAAAGGCTGAACCTCCACCCCCCCTCCCCTAAGTCAAGTCTGCAGTTGGTCGCTGCCTTCTAATTTCCATCCCTTCATCTATATGTTGTAATGACAGCTCCCCAGGGGCAGGAAATACTTCCCTGGCTTAAACAAGCAGGCTGCATACCAAAATGTGCCACTGTATGTTATAAGAGGGATGTGGTGGCTCAGTGGCTAAGACGCTGAGCTTGTCGATCAGAAAAGGTCGGCAGCTCGGCGGTTCGAATCCCTAGCGGAGTGAGCTCCTGTGACTTGTCCCAGCTTCTGCCAACCTAGCAGTTTGAAAGCACGTAGAAAATGCAAGTAGAAAAATAGGAACCACCTTTGGTGGGAAGGGAACAGCGTTCCGTGCGCCTTCGGAATTGAGTCATACCAGCCACATGACCACGGAGGCGTCTTCGGACAGCGCTGGCTCTTTGGCTTTAAAACAGAGATGAGCACCGCCCCCTAGAGTCGGGAACGACTAGCACATATGTGCAAGGAGAATCTTTACCTATCCCGGTTATAACAACACGCTGTCAAGAAAGCAAGCTGTCTTGGCCACAGTCTGAGCAGCATTAGGGTGGACCCAGGGGTGACAGGATAGCCATGTTCCAATATAGGAGGAGGAGAGGAGGGGGTCAAGCTATTTCCCTAAGTACCATTTGGCCCAAGAAGAAGCAACTGCACCACTAACTTAACAACTGTGGTGATTCACTTAACAGCTGTGGCAAGGAAGGTCGTAAAATGGGTCAAAACTCACGATTGTCTCCCATAGCAAGATACATTTCGGCCTCCCTTGTAGTCGTAACTCTAATACCAGAATTAAAAGCCAACAAATTCTTAAAACTTGGGGAATATATATGTACACATATATATATATATATATATATATATATATAGATAGATAGATAGATAGATAGATAGATAGATAGATAGATAGATAGATAGATAGAGATAGATAGATAGATAGATAGATAGATAGATAGATAGATAGATAAATATCTACCTACTGCTGGAAACACCAAACCTGAAGTAGTCTGAAGCAGCCTGAAGATGACGAATGAGACTTCGTCGAAACGTCGCCAAGACATCTCCAATTCTACGCGGGAGAAAACCCGAACAACTAGAGACCTACATAGATATATAGATAGATAGATAGATAGATAGATAGATAGATAGATAGATAGATAGATAGATAGATAGATAGATAGATATAGATATAGATATAGATAGATATATAGATAGATAGATATAGATATAGATATAGATATATAGATAGATATATAGATAGATAGATAGATAGATATAGATATAGATATAGATATAGATATAGATATAGATATAGATATAGATATAGATATAGATATAGATATAGATATATATTTAGGCTGATAAGGAGTCGAGCTCTGTGGCTCAATGGTTAACACATCTGCCTTAGAGGCAATACAGCACAGGTTCAAATCCCAGTAAGGGTATGGCTAGCTGATGAGAGCTAAATAGCTTGAAATAGATCTATACTAGTCTCCCTTTATTTATTTTTGAGCACAAACAACACACACACACACACACACACACACGTATGTATGTATGTATGTATGTATGTATGTATGTATATAAACTTTTGAAAAGAATTATTGTGATCAGATGTACAGCATTCCAGAGATTCTTCCAGGGGGATATTTGCTGCAGAGGATCACTTTGAAGAGCTCCCAAAATAAATGCAGGTATTCGGTAATGTGCTCGTAACCAGCTCCCCTGTGGAGGGAAATGCACCAAGACGTGCCTCAGTCAAACTAATGGAGGCCAAAGACCGAAATTCAAAAATGCCTCTTTCTAAGTCAAAACAAATCGAATTGGATGATTTGGGGGCATCCCCTTGGCAGAAGCTGGGACAAGTAACGGGACCTCACTCCGTTATACGGCGCTAGGGATTTGAACTGCTGAACTGCCAACCTTTCTGATCGACAAGCTCAGCGTCTTAGCCACTGAGCCACCGCATCCCTTGATAGAGGCATAGACCATACCAAAACATGTTGTTCATATGCTGGGCAATTTAAACAAATCGGCTATGCCAACAGTGCTACATCTTGATGGACAACAGACTAAGGACTCTTCCATTGGGTGTTAAGACTAGAAGACTAATCAACCTCCAAGGTCCCTTCTAGCCCCATGATTTTCTATGATTTTTTTTTTACGGCATCCCAGTGACTAGAAGATTAGGGCTTGGTTTAGGAGCAGTTGAGCAATCTTGTCCCCCAAAAGACAACAGGATGACTGTCAAAATTTCACAATGCTGGGCTCAAAAGAGGGAAAGAGGTTAAAAGGGCAAAGGGCAAAGTTGGGTGAACAAAGTCCTAAAATGGACACCTAACATCAAAAACGTCATCAAAAAAGCACAACGAAGAATGTTCTTTCTGTGCCAACTCAGGAAGCTCAAACTGCCCAAAGAGCTGCTGATTCTTTACAGAGTCTCTCATCTGCACCTCCATAACTGTCTGGTTTGGCTCTGCAACCCAACAAGACAGACACAGACTTCAAGGGATAATTAGAACTGCAGAAAAAACGATGGCTACCAACCTGCCTTCCATTGAGGACCTGCACACTGCATGAGTCAAAAAGAGGGCTGTGAAAATATCTACAGACCCCTCGCATCCTGGACATAAATTGTTTCAACTCCTACCCTCAGAATGAGACACTATAGAGCACTGCACACCAGAACAACTAGACACAAGGACGGTTTTCCCCCCGAATGCCATCACTCTGCTAAACAAATAATTCCCTCACCACTGTTAAACTATTCATTAAGGCGGCATTACTATTACTATTAGTCTTCTCATTGTTCCTATCACCCATCTCCTCCCATTTATGACTGCAGGACTGTAACTTTGTTGCTTGTATCCTTACGATTTATATTGATATTGTTTCTGGATTGCTTATTTGTACTCTATGACTATCATCAAGTGTTGTACCTTATGATTCTTGACGTATGTATCTTGTCTTTTTATGTACAGTGAGAGCATCTGCACCAAAGACAAATTCCTTGTGTGTCCAGTCACACTTGGCCAATAAAGAATTCTATTCTATTCTATTTATATTGAAATTGATTGTTTCCTGATTGCTTATTTGTACCCTATGTGTATCATTAAGTGTTGTACCTTATGATTCTTGACAAACGTATCTTGTCTTTTTATGTACACTGAGAGCATATACGCCAAAGACAAATTTCTTGTGTGTCCAATCACACTTGGCCAATAAAGAAGTCTATTCTATTCTATTCTATTCTATTCTATTCTATTCTATTAAAAGTGTTGTGACTCCAGACTCCTGCTGTAACTAAGAAGCATGCAAATTCATCAGGGCAGGAGTCCCAATAATGACAAAGGCAGATTTAGCAGGCTGCAATTAAGCTTCTCCCTGTTGCAAACCAAGGCCTTGTTTCCAACACCTCAACTAAGGAATGAAAGATTCCCCAGAATCCCTGAACTAAAATCCTAAACCTATTTCAGTCTGGAAATCAAATTGCCGAAAAAAGGCATCCCTTGGAATTTAGTCCATATACACAATATTAACATTCATAACTTTGGCTTCCAAAACTGATCTATCTGGAAGTGCTGATGCTTGCTATATTCTAGCAAGGGTAAGTGGAGAATCATGGCTGAAGGCCATCGCTCCCCAGCCATCTGGTTTAACTAGCTGTTGGGTGTCATTATTTGGATATTTGTAGTTTGGGGTTGAAATGTGGGGTCCTTGGGGCTGTCTGAGCTTGGTGGTTTTCTTGCAGACATTTCATTATCCAACTAGGGAACATCATCAGTACTAGAAGGGTGTTGGATTTGTGGAATGGAGGAGGACAGTGGGGTCCTTGGTGCTCTCTGAGCTTGGTGGCGTTCTTGCAAACATTTCATTACCCAACTAGGTAACATCATCAGTGCTCAAGCAAACCCCACTCCTTTCTAACACTGATGATGTTAAAACTCAGAGAGCACCAAAGACCCCACAGTCCTCCTTCTCTTCCTCCTCTCTCCAAACCCCACTTCTTTCTAGCACTGATGATGTTACGCAGTTGGGTCACGAAATATCTGCAAGAAAACAAACAAGCTCAGACAGCACCAAGGACCCCAACAGTCCTCCTCCTCCTCTCCTTCCCCTCCATTCCACAAATCCCACTCCCTTCTTCCACTGATGATGTTACCTAGTTGGGTAATGAAACGTCTGCAAGAAAATATACAAATTCAGAGAGCACCAAGGATCCCGCATAGCTGTTGGGTTTCATGATGGCTGCTTACTATTTCTATGCTATGGAAAAGTGTTTTTTTTTTTAAATTTTGAGCAATGTTTATACACCTTTGGGCACGACCGAACTATATACTCCAGAATCTTTCTAAAGCTGGGAGGTTAAATATGTATTAAAATAAAAAGAAGCCAAGCAAAAAAGGAGACAGAGAAAATACCTTTAAAGATCACCTTGCTTCAATTAGTTAACTTCCTACTGAGATCAGCATCTTCACTTTGTTTGGGGCAATGGAAGAAACTGGCCACAGCAGGAAAGCAGCATTTCTTCCTTCCTGGGCAAAAATGCCTTTCCTAAAAAATGCTGATGTTTGTTTCTTTTGCAAGATCGTCCATATTAAAAACAAGCAAGAATATTTGCAGCTCAGGGTTGAAATGAGGGGTCCTGGGTGCTCTCTGAGCTTGCTTGTTTAAAGGTAAAGGTTTCCCTTGCACATATGTGCTAGTCGTTCCCGACTCTAGGGGGCACTGCTCATCTCCGTTTCAAAGCCGAAGAGTCAGTGCTGTCCGAAGACGTCTCCGTGGTCATGTGGCCAGCAGGACACAACACCGAAGGCCCACAGAACACTTCCCTTCCCACTAAAGGTGGTTCCTATTTTTCTACTTGCCTTTTTTACATGCTTTCGAACTGCTAGGTTGGCAGAAGCTGGGACAAGTAACGGGCACTCACTCTGTTATGCGGGATTCGAACCGCCGAACTACCAACCTTTCTGATTGACAAGCTCAGTGTCTTAGCCACTGAGCTACCGTTGCTTGCTTAAGCGACTTCAAAAAGAACCATGTTCAACACTGGATCCAGGTTGCATGGACATCCGAATTTTATTTTGTCCAACTCAAGGTGGGCGTACATGATGCACCCTCCTGTCTTCCCCACCACCAAAACCGTGGTAGATGTGGCTTGGATTCCCAGGATGGAGGAGCCGCAATCCGGAGGACCAAGAGACAGAGAAGTTTACCTAGTTTGGATGGTTGGAAGAGGGTCAGGTTAGCTCCTCCCTAGAAGATGTCAGAGTATGCCTTTAATGATGAAAGTAGCTTGCTTTAATTGGGCAAGATTCAGTTTATTGGTAAAGAACAACAAAGAATATTGCTTAGAAGTAGCAATAGCAATAGAATTTAGACCTATATACCGCTTTACAGAGCTTTACAGCCCTCTCTGTTTACAGAATCCACCCATTGCCCCCACCTGAGCCCTCATTTTACCCACCTCGGAAGGATGGAAGGCTGAGTCAACCTTCAGCCAGTCAGGATCGAACTGCTGGCAGTGGGCCTGCAATATTGCATTCTAACCAGAGGGAGGGAGGGAGGGAGGGAGGGAGGAAGAAAGGAAGGATAATAGCAACAGCATTTGGACTTATATAGACAGTGCTTCACAGCCCTCTCTAAGCAGTTTACAGAGTCAGCATATTGTCCCCAACAATCTGGGTCCTCATTTTACCCACCTTGGAAAAAACCTGGGCTTTTCACCCCAATATAAGTTTCAGTTTTCTCAAGTTTCCTAAACAAGTGTCACATTGTCCAACCAAGATGGGAGCTGGTTGTTCAGTGACATCTATCATCCTCTTCCTCCTCCAGTCAGCCAAACATTGGAACGTGGTTGACATATCCTGAATGCTCTATCCCACCCCCCAGCCGCAACCTGTGTCAAACTGAATTCATGTCAGAAAGCCCAAGGATCCCACACCCCAATCAAATTCAGCCTTAACACCCAATTCATCCAATCCACTCCAGCCCACGTATAAACCATTCTCCATGGAACTGATAAACTTTTGCTAGACCAATTCTCGAATACAGCTCGTCTGTCTGGAACCTGCACTGCATATTGAACATTAATATAATTGAGGGAGTCCAGAGATATTTCACGAGAAGAGTCCTCCACTCCTCTGCTTGCAACAGAATCCCTTATGCCACCAGGTTCCAAATTTTGGGCTTGGACAACCTGGAATTACACCACCTACAGTCTGACCTAAGTGTAGTACGCAAAATTGTCTGCTACAACATCCTACCTGTCAACGACTTCTTCAGCTTCAACCACAATGATACACAGGTAAACAACAGATACAAACTCAAGATAAACTGCTCCAAACTTGATTGCAGAAAATGCGACTTCAGCAACAGAGTGGTCAATGCCCGGAATGCACTCCCTGACTCCATTGTTACATCCTCAAACCCCCCACAGTTTCAACCTTAAAATGTCAACGTGGACCTCACCCCATTCCCAAAAGGAGCATGCATAAGCGCACCATGCCTGTCCTACTGTCCCCATTTACCTGTATTCATTTCCTTTGTTCATGCCCATGTTTATACTTATACCTGTTATCTTGAACATGTTCAAATGAAAGAAAGAAAGAATGAATGAATGAATGAATGAATGAATGAATGAATTAGAAGACCACAAAGATCCCTTCCAATTCTGTGTTTCTCTTCTGCTTTGGTAACAACACCGAAGTGGCTTACTCCCCAGGGGAGAGAGCCTTCTCTGTGGGAGCGCCTTCCCTCTAGAATGAGCTGCCCCCGGAGCTTCGTATAATCCCCGACCTCCGGTCCTTCCGATGCGCCCTAAAAAGTTAGCTTTTCCAGCAAGCCAGCCTGGCCTGAACAAAACAAATCAAATTATTGATTACTGTTAATTTTAATTTGAATTCTTTTTTAAAAAAATTGTCATTGCCAATTTTAATTGGGTTTGGGATATCCTGTTTAATTTCTTCTTAACTTTTGCATTATATGTTTCTTTTAATGTTGTACACCGCCCTGAGTCTAAATCTAAACCTAAACTATGATGTTTGATGATGACTACTTCTAACTTCCTGCTCAGGCCAACAGTATTGGGGAGTCCTGGTGCTCTCCTGTCCTTAATGCAGCATGTAAATAAGTATTTTAGCTCTTCAGGAACAGCCAAAAGTTATGCAGATTATGAATCAACTTCAACATTTAAATGTATTCCAGTACATTGCCACGATCAATCAAATCTGCGTCTTTAGACTATTACGGCATCTTTCAAAAACAGTGGAATAGATTAGTTAAAACCTGCAGCTTTCCTTTAATTTTTTTTTTTTAAATCCTGGGGAAATATATCTCTTTGGCATTTTCCTCCTTGAAGTTAGTTCATTCTTGAAATTACGGATTTTTTTTTGGTTTTTAACTGAAATGCGGCTCTACTAAAACCTCTTATAAATGACTCCAACACATACCAGCCGTGGAAGGGGGTTTATAAACTCGATACCACTCGCTTTTAATTAAGTTGGTCCATTAGGTAGAGAGAATCAATGTCAGACGAATCCAATGCGAGGCTATTGAAAAGGATACACTGGATCATTCCTTCTCGCAGCCAATATCGTTTTCGGTTTGCAAAAAAGCACCACACAACAACCGTCAGGATGTCATTCAAGTGCGATACACACCTTCGCAAATTTTGAATAAGGAAGAACATCTTCGCTGGCGGGTTTGATTTCAGACTCATTATCACGAACGTCAAATCCATAACTAATCTGCTTGCAATTATTGTAATTGCCTCTCATTTCTCTAAATACGACAAATGTCAAACTGTCATCCTTATTCCGAAATAGTCTGAGGATCTGACACATCGTACTTAGGTTAAAACCGCTTCTCATTGATAAATATTTACAAATCAAGGTGACATTCCCTTAAGCTCTTTTTCCAACGGGGGAAGCGGTATGAAGGTGAAATTATTCTGCGTTTTGAAGCCTGATGTTGTACGAGGATGTATTTGTTACCAGATTCTGCAGCTATTTGTTGTGGTCTGCCAGTGGCCAGCAGAACCGGACAGGGAGGAGGTTGGGGAGGAACATGGGCCACTCCTGGAGTCTGGGGAAGGCTCGGACGAGGGCTCTGAGTCGAAGGCAGAGAGGGGGCCAAGGCTATCTGGCAGTGATCAGCTGCCTTCGGAGTTAGACAGCAGTGAGGCAGAGGAACAGCTAGAGCCTGTTCCCAGTGTGTGCATGCACAGAGCTGTCAGAAGAAAAGATCAACTCAGAAATCAGGAGTTGGAAGTAAATCCACAGGTGAAAGGTGATTGGCCCTTCCCATAGGACATAAAAGAGGAGCAAAAGGGGAGGGGCTTTTGCAGGAAACAATTCATTCGTTCAGTCGTTAGATTTATTTCAGGAGTGTGAAGATCTGTCCATGAATCTCAGAGACTCTGTGCCCAGTCTTTTCTTGCATAGCGCCTCATTTGGAAAATATTGACATGGCAGCAGGGGTGGGTTTCTCGTCCCGTTCCAATCGGTTCAGTTGGAACGGGGCCGGCGGTGTCCTCGTGCACACGCGTGGTGCACGCATGCGTACTAGCGTCTGCGCGATGCTCCAGCTGCTCCTGGAGGATCGCGCAGGCGCTGTATACATCCTGCGCATGTGTGGAAATGCAGAACTCATCAAAACCAGGTAAGGACTGCGGGCAGGCAGGCGCGCCCTTCGCTGTTCCCGGAAGTTACTTACTTCCGGGTTCGCCGACCAACCGGTTCGCAGGGACCGCCACGAACCGGTTGAAACCCACCCCTGCATGGCAGCTTTCCAAGCTAGATAAGGTCTGTGGTCATAAATATTCCTTTGAAAGACTGTTTGCCAGGCCTTGGCTGAATGGGAATGAGGGGAATTCACATTCGTTTAATAAAAGGGGTTTTGTCGGGACCAGGACTCTGCCTCATGCTTTTTGGGGAAGCCTAGCTCAGAACAATATCCACCTTGGAGATATATTCTAGCTTGCAAAATGGAGGACTTTCACATAACCTATTTTAGGTCCTGTAGCAAGTCCGTATCGTACAAATATTCTCATGGCGTCAATCTTTGTAGCTCACGGCCAAACGGCAGGGTTCTTGGTGCTCTCCGAGCTTGGTTGATTTCTTGCAAATGTTTCTTGATCCAACTAGGTAACATCATCAGTGTTAAAGGAGGAGGAGGAAGACTGAGGGATCCTTGGTGCTCTCTGAGCTTGGTTTCCTTGCTGATGTTTCATGACCCAACTAGGTAACATCATCAGTGTTAGAAGAGAATGGGGTTTGTGGAATGGAGGACGAGGACAATGACTATGGGTTGTTTTCTTGCACACGTTTCATTATCTAACTAGGTAACATCATCAGCACTAGAAGAGATTAGGGTTTCATTTCTATTGCTCTCTATTCTCACTATTGTTTGCTGGGATCAGACGAGGCGAGGAAGGAGGAAGAGAGGCCGTTCAGCCGGCTAACGGAGGGCAATCGTGATGGAGAAATAAAACTGCTCCACTCAGCACACCCACAAAACCTATAACCCATCCCTTAACACAATGTTAAACACCACAAATTAACAGTGTTTTTTCCCCTAGCTTTCCAAGATGCATTGGTGGTGATTATGTTCATTCTAAAGACCGAACATGATTGTTCGCTTGCTCCATTTAGCAATAGTCTTCACCGCCCGGAATTTGTTGCTGCAAATGACAATATCCTTCTTATCTAACCGTTATTAAGCCCCTCCGCAGCGAATGTTCAGCAAATATTCAATTTAAGAGAGCGGGAGGGAAATCAATTAATATCACCTATCGCAGAGAAGAGAATGTCGGGTTCCCACACCCCCTCTCTTTACACTGAATAAGTAAACAATTCCTTTGCCTTGATAATCAACTAAAATGTTGTAAGAGTAAAGATGTTTACTTTCCATCTTCCAGGTTTCACACGCCGAGCTATGTAGTCCCGGCGCTTTATTGAACACAGGAGATGCTGCAGTTCATTACCTTCAGCAGACACGCAGAAGACATTAATGGCACGATTGATGAGGTAGATGGGAACAGCTTCACAGCAGGCCCGGCTATTTGCATAAGGTGTACGCGCAAACAAACAGCCACACTTAATGGAACCCGGCAAACAGCTGGGTACCTATAGAAGGGGAAATCGGTATCTGGGATTGAACCAGCCAACTAGGTAACTTCATCAATGCGGGGAGCAGTGGTGGGTTTCAAAAAATTTTTAGAACCTCTTCTGTAGGTGTGGCCTGCTTTGTGGGAGTGGCTTGCCGGCCATGTGACTGGGTGGGAGTGGCTTGACAGCCATGTGACTGGGTGGGTGTGGCCAACTTGTAAAATGTGGTGAAACTCACTTAACAACGCTCTTGCTTAGCAACCAAAATGTTGGCTCAGGAACTCTGGCATTGAAGTGTGCAAGTCTTAAAGTTGTCAAGTTACAAGATCCTTGCACCCCTAACCCTTTAGAAAAAAAAACCCCAGGGGTGTTCAAACTTGACAGCTTTAAGACTTGTGGACTTCAACTCCCAGAATTCCTCCTCTTGCTCTTCATCTTGATGATGTGCGGACGAGGGGGGGGAGCTGGAACTGGTTCTAAACGGCAATGTAGATTTGTGGAACCTCTTCTATTGAAGAGGTTAGAACTGGCAGGAACCCACCCCTGGCTGGGAGGGAGTGGGGTTTGTAGGTTGGAGGAAGAGGAGGAGGAGAAAGACGAAGAGGAGGAGGAGGAGGAGGAGGAGGAGGAGGAGGAGGAGGAGGAGGAGGAGAAAGAGGAGGAGGACTATGGGGTCTTTGATGCTCTTAGAGCTTGGTTGTTTCTTGGTTCTTCTTGCAAATATTTCATGATCCAATTAGGTGACATCTTCAGTGTTAGAAGGGAGAAGAGGAAGAGGAGGAGGGGGGAAAGGAAAAAGAAGAGGAGGAGGAGAAATATGGGATCTTTAGTGCTCTCTGAGCTTGGTTGTTTGCTTGCAGACATTTTATTAGCCAACTAGGTAGCTTCATCAGTGTTGGAAGGGAGTGGGGTTTGTAGGGAGGAAGAGATAGCGGAGGAGGAGGTGGAGGAGGAGAAAGGAGGAAGGGGAGAAGTGTAGTGTTCTTGGTGTTTCTGTGAGCTTGGTGGTTTTCTTGCAGACATTTCATTACCAAATTAAGTAACATCATCAGTGCTAGAAGGGAGTGGGATGTGGGAGGAGGAGGAGAAAGGAGGAGAAATGAGGAGGAGAAGGATTGCAGAGTCCTTGGTGATCTCTGAGCTTGGTGGTTTTCTTGCAGACATTTCATTACCAAATTAAGTAACATCATCAGTGCTAGAAGGGAGTGGGATATGGGAGGAGGAGGAGAAAGGAGGAGGAGAAGGATTGCAGAGTCCTTGGTGATCTCTGAGCTTGGTGATTTTCTTGCAGACATTTCATTACCAAATTAAGTAACATCATCAGTGCTAGAAGGGAGTGGGATGTGGGAGGAGGAGGAGAAGGATTGCAGAGTCCTTGGTGCTCTCTGAGCTTGGTGATTTTCTTGCAGACATTTCATTACCAAATTAAGTAACATCATCAGTGCTAGAAGGGAGTGGGATGTTTGAGGGGAGGAGGAAAAGGATATGTTTTTATAATAAAGGAGCAGGAGAAGAAGGTGAAGGAAGAAGAGAAGGGGGAAAGGAAGGAGGAGGAGGAGGAGGAGGAGGAGGAGGAGGACGAGGACGAGGAGGACGAGGACGACGACTGTAGGGTCCTTAATACTCTCTGAGCTTGCTTGTTTTCTTGCAGACATTTTATTACTTAACTAGGCAACATCATCAGGGCTGGAAGGGAAAAGGAGGAAGAGGAAGAGGACTATCGGGTCCCTGAGCTTGGTTGATTTCTTGTAGACATTTCAGGACCCAACTAAGTAACATCATCAGTGCTAAAAGCAAGTGAAGTTTGCGAAGAGGAGGAGGAGAAGGAGATATGTAGAATACTTGATGCTTTCTGAACATGGTTGTTTTCTGGCCAATGTTTCATTATCCAACTAGGTAACAACATCAGGGCTTCATATTCACCAACTTCAGGAAAAATCTTCATTTAAACGTAAAACCAGATTTATCCTCCCGTTCTTTTCCACTCCTCTCACCGCTTAGCTGGTCTGTGCGCCCCCCCCCCAAAAAAAACCAGTGTGGCGAAACTGGCACAGTGATTTAGAGGAAGCAGACTGGCAGCTTTCTGTCTTGGTTTTGACTTGACATCCAATATCCCGGAGCAGGAAAAAGAGAAAAAAAAAAACAATTAGAGCAGCTTCCCACTGAAGCTGATCAGTAAGCATTTTTTCTCTCTCTCCAGAAATGCTGAATGCAGATGCTGCGCTTTTCCTTACAACACCCTTTGTTGAAATGCAAAAAAATAAATTTGCTCAGCTTTCTTGCGTTGGAGCAATTAAAGAGACGTGGAGGGATTTGCATTCAAAATTAAGTTGGCCTTAATTTGAGGGAAAAATAGCAGCCTTGTTTTTCCAAGCCTCTGTTTTATCTTCTCTTTCCTTACACATCGGTTACCATCGAGGACTAACAAGTGTGTTACAATACAATACAATAGCAGAGTTGGAAGGGACCTTGGAGGTCTTCTAGTCCAACCCCCTGCCTAGGCAGGAAACCCTATACCATTTCAGATAAATGGCTATCCAACATCTTCTTAAAGACTTCCAGTGTTGGGGCATACACAACTTCTGGAGGCAAGCTGTTCCATTGATTAATTGATCTAACTGTCAGGAAATTCCTCCTTAGTTCTAAGTTGCTTCTCTCCTTGATTAGTTTCCATCCATTGCTTCTTGTTCTACTGTCAGGTGCTTTGGATAATAGTTTGACTCCATCTTCTTTGGGGCAGCCCCTGAGATATTGGAACACTGCTATCATGGCTCCCCTAGTCCTTCTTTTAATTAAACTAGATGTACCCAGTTCCTGCAACCGTTCTTCATATGTTTTAGCCTCCAGTCCTCTTTGTTGCTCTTCTCTGCCCTCTTTCTAGAGTCTCCACATCTTTTCTACATCGTGGTGACCAAAACTGAATGCATTATTCCAAGTGTGGCCTTACCAAGGCATTATAAAGTGGTGTTAACACTTCACGTGATCTTGATTCTATCCTTCTGTTGATGCAGCCTAGAACTGTGTTGGCTTTTTTGGCAGCTGCTGCACACGGCTGGCTTCTATTTAAATGGTTGTCCCAGTAGGACTCCAAGATCCCTCTCACAGTTACTACTATTGAGCCAGGTACCACCTATACTGTTGGGTGACCAAAGTTATAACAGCACTGAAGAAAGTGATTTAGGATCCATTTTTCAGACTTAATGTCATTACAGCATCCCCATGGCCACATGATCGAAAATTCCAATGCTTAGCAACTGGCAATTTATCATTTTTGTGTTTTCAGTATCCTGAGGTCCATGGAACAACTCAAGGAGGAGCTTGGACTTAATCCACTTGTGACTACGTAGAGATTCCAGGCCAGTGATGGCTCACCTTTTTGGCGCTGAGTGCCGAAAGCATGTGTGAGTGCGCACGAAGTGTGCGCGTGCATACACCCATAATGCATTGTGCGCCTGATCCCCCCATGTGCCCCACTCCCATGCATGCCCCACCCATTTCACATGGACACATGACTCCACGCGTGCGCCCCAGCCCCTGCGCATGCGTGTGTGTATCCTGCATGCGGCCGGCCCGCCCCTTCATACATGCGTGGCAGAGACCCCAAAATCACCTGGCCAGCAAGAGGTGCATGCGCGCACAGACACACACATGAATATATAGAGATACAGATATAGATATTATTTATACAATTTTCTTTAGTACACATAAAAGCTCAATTATCTACATGAACAGTAGGTTGTCTGCGTACAGTTAGTTTTGGAAAATAATAATAGTGATAATAGCAATAATATTCATCATTGATACTACTACTACTACTACTACTACTACTAACAACAACAACAACAACAACAATAATAATAATCAGGAGCACTGAAAAAAGGAACAGAAGATTTTATTTTGGCAGCTCAAGAACAAGCCTTAGCCACAAACTGCATGAAGGCAAAAATTCAACATGTTACCACCAACAGCAAATGTCGCCTCTGCAATGAGAAAGACGAGACAGTCGACCACTTGATCAGTGGGTGCAGCAAAATTTCACAAACTGACTACCTACAACACTTAGCGTTGCTGAGATCATTCACTGGAAATTGTGCCAAAAGTTTGGATTTGAGTACAGCAAAAAGCACTGGGACCATCAGATTGAGAAGGTTTTAGAGAATGAGAAAGTCAAGATCTTGTGGGACTTCAGAATCCAGACTGATAGGCACTTGGCCCACAACACACCTGACATAACAATAGTTGAAAAGAAAAAAGTATGGTTGATTGACATTGCAATACCTGGAGATGCACAAATTGTAGATAAACAGCAAGAAAAAAATCACAAAGTACCGGGACTTGCAAATTGAAGTTGAGCGACTGTGGAAAAAGAAATCGAGTGTTGTCCTGATTGTAATTGGAGCCCTTGGAGCAACACCTAAAGGGCTACCTCGCTATTTGGAAATTTTAAATTTATCAGACTTGAACATTCTGATTCTACAAAAAAAACGCCCTACTTGGAACAGCTTATATCCTCCGACGTTACCTTAACAGTTCCTAGGTCCTTGGTTAGGACTCGAGCTATTGAGCTACCAACCAGCCCCAAAGGCTATAAATCTCACCAAAGATTAATCACATAATAATAACAATAACAATAATAATAATAATAATAATAATAATAATAATAATAATGATGATGCCAAATGCAGACTTTGCAAAGAAGCTGATGAAACTGTTGATCACATACTCAGCTGCTGTAAAAAAATCACGCAGACTGATTATAAATTGCAGCACAATTCAATAGCACAAATGATCCATTGGAATTTGTGCAAAAATTATAATATTAAAACAGCAACAAACTGGTGGGAACATCAGCCTGAAAAAGTCACCGAAAATCAGATGGTCAAGATCTTGTGGGATTTCCATATACAAACCGACAAAATACTGGCACATAATACACCAGACATCACACTGGTTGAGAAAAACAAGGTTACAATCATAGATATTGCAATACCAGGTGATAGCAGGGTCTCCGAGAAGGAACATGAAAAAATCGCAAAATACCAGGACTTAAAAATCGAAATTCAACGACTATGGCACAAACCAGCAGTGGTAATTCCAGTGGTAATTGGCACACTGGGTGCTATTCCAAAAGCACTGGAATTACATTTAAAACAGTTAAAAATTGACAAAATCGCCATCAGTCAAATGCAAAAAGCCGCACTGCTTGGATCTGCACGCATATTACGAAAATATGTTACAACGTCCTAGGCCCCTGGGGGGGGGCTGACTAGTAACCAATGCCAAATCCGGCGAAACAACTGGCTGCTGTGATACAATTGTATAATAATAATAACTCCGCCGTTGCCGGTCCCAAGCCCGGATGAGAAAGGAGGAAGGTTGGGATCAGGTTGGCATCTGGTCCCGTAAAAAACCCCCCGCCAACCCATACAATATGGTGAAAAAAACGAATAAGAATTCCATACCGCATCGGTCGTCGCGCGGGTTAACAAGGGCCGCGGCGGATGTTGGGGTCCCTGGACATCCGTCGACAAGTGGGCTACAAGTGGACCAGCCAACAAAACGACAAAAATATAGTGCAGATGAAAACCGTGCCATAATGGCCTGTTACTACAACTCAGAGCCAGAAAAAAGAGGATATTTAAAGCGAATGTATGAATTATGGAAACAACAATATCCAGATTCAAATGTTAGTGAACAACGACTAGCAGATCAAAGGCGATTTATTATACGGAATAAAGTGTTTAGTGAAGTTGAACATGAGGAGATTCAGGCAAATTGCAAAACCCAAAAAACAATATCACAAGCGGAAATAACTGATATTCAAGACACAACTAAAGACACTATAGTAGAACTCCCAGAAGAAGCTCTCGGGGAGGAAATAACATCACCACCACTAGAACCAGTTATCACTGAACCAACTGATGAACTAACTCAAAAACAAAAAGAATTGAAGGATAAGATCATGGAGCATTTTCTGCTTAATGAGGAAAGGCAACGTTTACCATCACTAAAAACTGTGCCTAAGAAAATTTTGGCCCCTATCATGAAAATGGTTAATGCAGTGTTTTCAACAATTGAACCGGGATCCATCTTGGAAACAAACCAGTTAATGTACAGCGCAGCTGTAATAGTCACTAATGAACTAGGCATTAAAATTAAAGTACCTAGTCACACAACAGAAAAAGCATCAAAGCCAAAGTGGAAAATCCGTTTAGAACAAAAAATCAAAAAATTAAGGGCAGATGCTAGTAACTTAAAGAACATGCATGAGCAACGGCTTAAAAACAACAAAATCATAGATTGGCTAATCAGGAGATATAGATTGGATACAAGAAACATCAATGAAGCTGTAGAGATTGTAAAACAGCAGATAACAGCAACAGCTAGAAAAATTGAAAGATATGAGGCACGAATCATCCAATATAAACAAAATCAGCAATTTCGATCAGACCAACGGCGTTTTTATCAAAGTCTTAATGTGAATGGTGACACCAAAAGTGAAAAACCAGAAAAACAGGCCACAGTTGAATTCTGGAAAGAATTGTGGGAAAATGCAAAGGACTACAACAAGGAAGCAAAGTGGATGCATGACTTTGAGAAAAGCATTGGCAACAAACAAATGCAAGTATTAGAAATAACAACTGAGATGGTCAAAAATCGAGTTAAAAAGGTAAAGAATTGGACATCACCTGGAAAGGACCAATTACATGGTTTCTGGCTCAAATATCTGACCAGTTTACATGCAATATTGGCCAGGCAACTGAATGAAATTTTACAAATGGGCCAAATTGATGAATGGTTGACAACTGGAAAAACATACTTGATTCAGAAAGATGCAACTAAAGGAACAACACCTGAAAACTACAGACCAATAACATGCTTGCCAACAACCTTCAAATTACTCACAGGCATTATTGCAGATAACATGATGGATTATTTGGAAACAAACAACATCTTGCCAATAGAGCAAAAAGGCAACAAAAGAAGGAGCAGGGGCACAAAAGATCAGCTTCTAATTGATAAAATGATATTAGAAAATTGTAAGAACAGAAAAACGAACTTGAATATGGTCTGGATTGATTACAAAAAGGCATTTGACTCACTGCCACATAGTTGGATCATAAAATGTTTAGAAACAACTGGCATTAGCAAAAATATTACATCCTTTACTGAAAAGGCGATGAAACAATGGAGAACTGAGTTGGCAGTAGGGAATGAGATCTACGGAATGGTTAATATCAAGCGAGGAATTTTCCAGGGTGATTCACTTTCACCTCTTCTCTTCATCATCGCAATGATCCCACTATCAGTAATCTTAAAAAAAATGAAATTAGGCTACCAAACAGCCAAAGAAGCTGAAAAAATTTCACATTTACTATATATGGATGATTTGAAACTCTATGGAAAGTCAGAAATAGAAATCCAATCATTGACAAACACAGTCCGAATATTCAGCACCGATATTTCAATGCAGTTTGGCATGGAAAAATGCGCCACTGTATCCATAAAAAGGGGCAAAATCACTGCATGTGAGGGAATTGAAATGCCCAATGGCCAATTAATTAAATGCAATGAAAATGAAGCCTACAAATACTTAGGCATTCTGCAGTTGGATAACATCAAGCATGGAGAAGTAAAAACTATTGTCAGGCGAGAGTACACCAACAGAGTTAGGAAAATTTTAAAATCTAAATTGAATGGTGGAAATACAATCAAGGCCATAAATACCTGGGCAATACCAGTTATAAGATACACAGCTGGTATAGTTAACTGGACACAAGTTGATTTGGACCTTTTGGACCGAAAAACCAGGAAACTAATGACAATGCACTACAGTTTACATCCACGTGGTGATACTGATAGACTATACCTGCCACGAAAATCAGGTGGCAGAGGATTATTACAAGTGAAGCAAACAGTTGAAGAAGAAAAACATGGATTGGCTGATTATTTAAAAGAAAGTCAAGAACATCTATTAATCGAAGTAAAGAACAAAAATCTACTGAAGGCCCAACAGACGAAACAAGAATACAGAAAAGATGTGATAAAATCAAGATTGGAGAGTTGGCAGAACAAAGCACTGCATGGCCAATTTCTGGAAAAAATAAAGGATAAAGTGGACAGTGAACAAACTTGGTTATGGTTAACAACAGGTACATTAAAGAAAGAAACAGAGTCACTAATCCTGGCTGCGCAAGAACAAGCTATCCGCACAAATGCCATTAAGGCCAAAATCGAAAAATCCTCTGATGATGCCAAATGCAGACTTTGCAAAGAAGCTGATGAAACTGTTGATCACATACTCAGCTGCTGTAAAAAAAATCGCGCAGACTGATTATAAATTGCGGCACAATTCAGTAGCACAAATGATCCATTGGAATTTGTGCAAAAATTATAATATTAAAACAGCAACAAACTGGTGGGAACATCAGCCTGAAAAAGTCACCGAAAATCAGATGGTCAAGATCTTGTGGGATTTCCGTATACAAACCGACAAAATACTGGCGCATAATACACCAGACATCACACTGGTTGAGAAAAATAAGGTCACAATCATAGACATCGCAATACCAGGTGATAGCAGGGTCGCCGAGAAGGAACATGAAAAAATCGCAAGATACCAGGACTTAAAAATCGAAATTCAACGACTATGGCACAAACCAGCAGTGATAATTCCAGTGGTAATTGGCACACTGGGTGCTATTCCAAAAGCACTGGAATTACATTTAAAACAGTTAAAAATTGACAAAATCACCATCAGTCAAATGCAAAAAGCCGCACTGCTTGGATCTGCACGCATATTACGAAAATACGTTACGACGTCCTAGGCCCCTGGGTGGGGCCCGACTAGTAACCAATGCCAAATCCGGCGAAACAACTGGCCGCTGTGATACAATTGTATAATAATAATAATAATAATAAATAAAAAAACAAGCATTATACACTAATGCCATGAAAGCGAAGATACAAAAATCCACTGACAATCCAAACTGCCGACTTTGCAGTGACGAAGTTGAAACTGTTTCACACTTAATATATGATTGTAGCAAAATTGCACAAACTGATTACAAAGCTAAACATGATCGAGTTGCTGAATTAATCCACTGGTCACTATGTAAAAAATACGCCCTACCTGTATCCGAAAAGCCATGGGAACATAGTGACAAAAGTTACCAAACATGAGAAGGTGAAGATCTTGTGGGACTTTCGAATACAGACGGATCATCATTTGGAACACAACACACCAGATATCACAGTTGTCGAAAACTGAAACATACAATTTATTGATATTGCGGTACCAGAAGATGCCAGAGTCAAGGAAAAAGAACTGGGGAAAATCACAAAGTATCGCAACCTGCCATCAAAACGACGCAATTATGGATGAAACATGTAACAGTGATGCTCATTGTCATTGGGGCACTTGGTACCATGTCCAAGAATTTTACAAAATGCATCAAGTAATTGCAGCTTCCTGCAATAAAATCACCAGAACTGCAAAAAACTGCGCTACTCAGAACATCATACTTTTTAAGAAGGTACTTGGTTGATACCTAGGATGCTGGCAGCAACCTGTATCAACCATCACTACCAGTCAATCGTATTTGTGATGCGTTTTTAATGTTCAGTTGACTGAGTTAAAAAAGATAACAATAATAATATTCATAAAATTGATAATAATCACATAATAATAATATTTGCTTATCCATATTAATATACAAGTGGTAAAGTTGCCAACTTTGGAGACGCCTGTGCTATAGACAATATTTTCTTTGCAACTATGGTTCAAATTCCTGGTTTTAACAAAAGTTGCAGTGTTGCGCCCATAACGTTTGGCCAAGGTCCAGTTTCAAATCAGGTTGGGACTTTTTGCCCTTATGAAGAAAATTATAAAGAAAACTCATAACAGCGTGACAAGCGACTCCTCCATCCGACTCCATTCCTACAACTGAAGACCAAGAGTACAGCTTGGTTTTTTTTTAAAAAACAAAAAAAAGACGATAAATTTATTACTCGCAGGCTCCCAAGCGATAGGAGGAGATTTGTGATCTCATTCATTCGCTCCGCGCAAAGCTACCCGGGGAATCATCGGAGGTGGGTGGAAACGCAATCGCATAAT
Source organism: Thamnophis elegans (assembly GCF_009769535.1). Classification (NCBI taxonomy): domain Eukaryota; kingdom Metazoa; phylum Chordata; class Lepidosauria; order Squamata; family Natricidae; genus Thamnophis; species Thamnophis elegans. The sequence goes on from NC_045553.1 coordinate 10,085,125, forward strand.
CAGCATGTCAAGAAGCTGGGAAATTAATCTAATTAAACCACGTAAGACAAATAGCACCAGGGGAGGAGGAAATAAAAGGAAGAATCAGTGCACAAAATACATCACAGCTTAAGTAATTTGCGCTCAGGTCAAAAAACCTGTCTTTAATTGACATCCGTATTTATCACCCACTGGGAAGAGCATTTATCTTGCAAAATTCTACATGGAAAGGCTTCAATTTCTGGGATAAATAACACCAATTGAGTTAAAGAATATTGACCCATCCTTTGACTCATCTGATTTGGAAGCAGGACAAGATATCGGGGAGAATTTGGGGACCGCTCTCCAAAAGAGTGGAGATTTTGCATCCGTGTGGTCCCTGGCGCTCTGTGAACTTAGTGGCTTTCTGGCAGATGTTTCCTTACCAAACTGTCAGCTAGCACTGATGGTGTTACGTAGTTCGGTAATGATATGTCTGCAAGAAAACCCCGAAGCTTAGAGAGCACCAAGGACCCCACAGTCCTCCCTCCTTCCTTCTTTCTTTGTTTCTTTATTCTCTCTCTCTCTCTCTCCAAACTCAATCCCTTCTAGCGCTGATGATACTATGTTGAGTCATGAAACATCTGCCAGAAAACCCCCAAGGTCAGAGAGCACCAAGGACCCCACAGCGTCCTTCTCCTTCTCTCTCTCTCTTTCTCTCTCTCTTTCTCTCTCTCTTTCTCTGTCTGCCTCTATCTTTCTATCTCTGTCTCCAAACCCAATCCCTTCTAGCACTGATGATATTCCCTAGTTGAGTCATGAAACATCTGCCAGAAAACCCACAAGCTCAGAGAGCACCAAGGACCCCACAGATCAGGCCTGATCTACAACTTTGGGCATTTTTAAGAAAAAGCTGTTGAATTAACTGCTAATGCCAGGCGCAAATGAAGTTTACTGGACCATACATGAAGCTGCAATTTATAGAAGATTTATTGCTCAAATCGAGTCTGGTGAACTAAAGTTGCTTTTGGGAGCGTAACGACTCTAACCTAATGACACGTTTAACACCGCCCACCAGCTCTGGCTGCTGTTCTCCTACATTCAGGGGGGGAAGAGAGAGCATGTTGTGGCCCGCCAGAGGCCAGTGGAGCTGGCAGCAGATTCCGACAGTGAGGAGGTTGGGGAGGAACATGGGCCAGTCCTGGAGTCTGGGGAAGGCTCTGATGAGGGCTCTGTGTTGGAGGCAGAGAGGGGGCCAGAGCCCTATGCCAATTATCAGCTGCCTTCAGAGTCAGACATGAGTGAGGCAGATGAACAGCTGGAGCCTGTTCCCAGTGCGCTCATGCACAGAGTTGCCAGACGAATGGAACAGCTAAAAAACAGGGGTCAACTTGGGAGTAAGGCCACAGGTAGACGATGAATGACTCCTACCAGAGGAAATAAAAGAGGAGCAAAAGGGGAGTGGAGTTTGCAGGAGACAATTAGTTTGCTTCATTGGTTCCTGACTCTCCGATGCTCCTTGCCAAGTTCTGCAGATATTGGCCTGGCAGCTCTCCAAGCCAGATCAGATCTGTGACTGTAAATCCTCCCTTGAAAGACTTTGCTGGAGGTGAATGAGCAGAATTCACAGTCAATTCATCAAAGGGTTTTTTGTCGGGACAAGGAGTTTGCTTCCTGCTCTTGGGAGCCTTGGCACGAACAGACCAAGCATGCACAGCCCAGCAGCTGAAGCAGTGTGAGATAGCTGACATTACTCAGACGAAGCTAGGAGATATGGAGCTAAGGATTGGAAAGATCTGCAACAAACATGTTCTCCAGAAAGCCATCCCAGCTGCAAGCAGAAAATCACTGCAGATGTTACTTAAATAGCCATAGTCCCTTTGAAAATAAAATTTTAAAAAAAGTCAGGGACAAGCTTTTGCACCAATTCTACAAGCCTCCCTCTTCCAACTGTCTCATAGTGTTTGTTAATTAATCCGTCTGAAGATTGTCTACAGCTGGCCAAGGCCTTGGTGGGTTTTCATCCATCCTTCTCAATCCACAGCACTTCCTATGGTTTCCTAGCAAATTTCCCATTGATTCACCGTTCCATGCATGCTGCGTTGATCTTGAGACTGTAAAAACTGCACAGTCTAAGTCCAGTTGAACTCAGTGGTAAACTCCTAAGAAGGAATTTCCTGAAGGTGAGAACTATGAAGAAGGGAAGACAACTGTCCCTAGAATCTCTCCATCACTGGTAGTTTTCAAGCCAGGATCGCACACCCATTTTTGTGGGGTAGGATTAGTATTGAATATATGAGGATGTTGTGGCAGCCAGAAGAACTGCCAGCAGAGTCGGACAATGAGGTTGGGGAGGAACATGGGCCAGTCCTGGAGGCTAAGGAAAGCTCAGACGGGGGCTCTGCATCAGAGGCAGAGAGGGAGCTAGACAGCAGTGAGGCAGAGGAACAGCTGGAGCCTGTTCCCAGTGTGTGCATGCACAGAGCTTCCAGAAGACAAGGACAACTAAGAAAGCAGAGCCGACTTAAGAGTAAAGCCACACCTTGGAGGTGATTGGCCCCTCCCATAGGAAACAAAAGAGGAGTGAATGGGGAGGGGGCTTTTGCAGAAAACAATTCATTCCTTCGGTCGTTTCAGGAGTAGAAAGTTCCGTTTGTGACTATAAGAGATTCTGTGCCAAGTTTTGCTTTGCCCTGCATTGGGAAACTAGTTATCTGGCAGCTCTCCAAGAGAGATAAGGTTCGTGTGGATAAATATTCCTTTGAAAGATTGTTTGCTAAGCCTTGCTGACTGTGAATGAAAGGAATTCCCAGTCGTGTAAGTAAAAGGTGTTTTGTCGGGACCAAACTTTGATTCTTGCTTTCTAAGGAAGCCTTGGTCAGAACAGTGGATAAGCTTGGAGGAAAGATCCCTCTAGATCCCTTTCACTTTACAATCCTCTAAAGCAGGGATGTCCAACCTTCGCAACTTCACCATTTGTGGATTTCAAGCATGGTTGGCTGGGGAATTCTGGGAGTTGAAGTCCACAAGTCTTCAAGTCACCTAGATTGGGAACCCCAGCTCTAAAGGACCAATTTTGTCCATCCACTGTCCTGGAGACAATCCTCATGAGATTTGGAAAGAGGTCCACCTCGAACCTTGGAGATGTTGGTGGTCAACACCACTAATTTAAAGGGACCAATGAATGAATGATGATTCCTTTTGACGGACAATAGGGCTCTACACAAATAGTCCTTAACTTACAACAGTTCATTTAGTGACCGTTCGAATACAACAGCACTGAAAAAAGTGACTTATGACCGATTTTCACACTTATGACCACTGCAGGGTTACGTGATATACATTCTGATGCTTGAAAACTGGTTCATACTTACGTCCGTTGCAGAGTCTCAGGTTCACGCGGTCATCTTTTGTGACCACCTGACAAGCAAAGGCAAGAGGGAAACCAGATTCACTCAACAACTATGGCAAGAAAGGCCGTAAAATGAGGCAAAGCTCACTTAAGAAATGTTTCACTCAGCAACAGAAATCTTGGGTGTCAGTTGCGGTCGAGGCCTACCTCTATTCTTAGATCAAGTAGGATAGATACTGCTGCTCTACAAAGCGACCTTGATTATGTGTCAGAATGATCGAATAATTGGCAACTCTAAATCTCAACTAACAGATGTTCTCTTATACATTGGCAACAAAAATCAGAACACCAAATACAAGCTGGAGGATACGACCTCGTAGACAACCCCTCACTCTGTCAAGGATCTAGGAGTTCTCATCTCTAATGATCTAAGTTCCAGAGCTCACGGTAACAGCATTGCCAAAAAGGCATGAAGAGTTGTTAACCTAATTTTGCAAAGCTTCTTCTCCCATAACATTGTACTGCAAACTAGGGCATACCAAACCTTTGCCAGACCAATCCTCGAATACAGCTCGTCTGCCTGGAATCCACACTGTTTATCGGGCATTAATACAATCAAGCAAGTCCACAGGGATTTCACGAGTCCTCTGCTCATAACAGAATCCCTTATGCCCCCAGGCTCAAAATTTTGGGCTTGGACAACTTGGAACTAGGCCGCCTGCGTTCTGACCTAAGCATAGTGCACAAAATTGTGTGCTACAACATCCTACTTGTCAACAACTTCTTCAGCTTCAACCACAATGATACACAGGTAAACAATAGATACAAACTCAAGGTAAACCGCTCCAAACTCGATTGCAGAAAATACAACTTCAGCAACAGAGTGGTCAACGCCCGGAATGTTCTACCTGACTCCATTGTTACATCCTCAAACCCCCGTAACTTTAACCTCAAACTGTCTAGCGTGGACCTCACCCATTCCTAAGAAGGCCATGAAGGGGGTGTGCATAAGTGCACCAGCATGCCTATCATCCCTGTCCTACTGTCCCCGTTTATTTGTACTCATTTCATGTGCTCATGTCCATGTTCATAATTATACCAAAGTATGAACAAATTTAGTTTTGACAAACTAACTAAATAAAACGATTCTGTCATCGTTTCTTTAATTGAGTTGGTTTTCATCCTTAGAAGAACGAAACACACCGATTCTGGAAACGAAGAGGTTTCCATTAGTGGGCAGCCTGGGTGGTTTATTTAGACGGACGATGCGCAAGAACGAAAGAATGGGGGAAGAGGATGAAAAGAGTCATCAAAGCCCTTGCCATCCTCTCTGCCAGCTAGGATTATCTTCCCGCAATATTTCAGTAAATCCCCATTGTTCTAACAAGCCGGCCCGACAATGCCAAGCCTTAATCCTGTGTGTCACTGGGAAATTCACAGCTCAACAATTCCCATTCAGTCTCGGCCAAAAGCCTTAAGACTTGGACGAAGGCAAACATGTTATTCTATGGGAAAATGGCACCCATACCTAATCAATTTCAAATGATCAAGGGAGATTACTGGGTGAATGAGAAAGAAAGTAAAAAAAACCCAACCCAAAAGACATTCAGACCATATTCTAACCCAATCAAGAGCCACGGTCCCAGGAAGGTCGGAAGAAGAGGAAGAAAGGGAGAGGCCAAAGATTAAATTCCACAATGAAGGAAATTTTTAGAGGATGGTCTTTGGCTCTTCGGTGCAGAATTGGTTGTTGGAAATGTTGGCAGGTACTCTGATGGTTAAGAATGGAGGCCTTTGAACTCTGGTCCTGAAGAAGTTATTTGTAAAAAATATTAACTGCTTATATGTAGATATTTCTAATCCAGACAGCAGACTAAAAAGCAGAGACCTCACCTTGCCAACAAAAGTGAGTCTAGTCAAGTTTATGGTTTTCCCAGTTGCAATGGATGGCTGTGAAGGTTGGACCGTAAGGAAGGCTGAGCGCCAAAGAATTGAGGCCTTTGAACTCTGGTCCTGGAGAAGACTCCTGCGAGTCCCTTGGACTGCAAGGCGATCCAACCGGTCAGTCCTAGAGGAGACCAACCCTGAGTGCTCTTTAGAAGGCCAGATCCTGAAGAGGAAACTCAAAGACTTTGGCCACCTAATGAGAAGGAAAGACTCCCTGGAGAAGAGCCTCATGTTGGGAACGATGGAGGTAAAAAGAAGAAGGGGACGATAAGAGAATGAAGTGGCTGGATGGAGTCACAGAAGCAGTCGGCCTGAGCTTCAATGGACTTCAGAGGATGGTGGAGGACAGGAAGGCCTGGAGGAATGTTGTTCATGGGGTCGCGATGGGCCGAACACGACTTCGCAACTAAGAACAACAAACCCTGATGGTAAATGAGTCAGCTCTGGCCAGTTTTCCATCAAGAAAGGCCCAATCTTTTGTTTATTGACTTTATCAGCACTAGAATATTTGGTGCGCTGTGACCTTGGTTGTTTTCTTGCACACATTTCATATCCCAACTAGATAACATCATCAGTGCTAGAAGGGAGTGATGTTTGACAGGGCAAACCACCTGTATATAAACAGAAAGCAAATCCTTTAGCACTGATGTCTATGGAGATTCCCAAGTCCTGGTTGTCCCAAAGGTGCTTTTTCAAGAGGCAACTGGACTGTCTGGCTTTTTCTTGAAGACATTTTGCATCTTATCCAAGAAGTTTCTTCAGCTAAGCTTCTTCAGAGCTGAAGAAACTTCTTGGATGAGAAGCAAAACGTCTTCAAAGGACAACCAGAAAATCCAGCTGCCTCTTGAAAAAGCATCTTTGAATTTAGCACTGATGATATTATCTAGTTGTGCGAAGAAATGCCTGCAAGAAAGCAACGAAACTCAGAGAGCACCAAAGTCTCCATAGTCCTCCTCTTCTTCCTTTTTCTCTACCTTCTTCACTTCACAAACCCCGACTTCCTTCTAGCACTGATGATGTGACCTAGCTGGGTCATGAAACGTCTGCAAGAAAACAACCAAGCTCAGAGAGCACCAAGGACCCTACAGTTCAATAGGTAAAAATGCCCCAAACGAGATTGCTGAAGCTCACATGATGTGTCTCCTTTTAAGACACACAACAACACTAGCTTGGAAGTTACTCTCATATCGACATCACACTAACCCTGGCTAAAGGCTGACCAATCTTGGTTTAGGCTTAGATGTTCCTGGAGTTGAGATACCCGTCGTCCTTGCAACATTGGCTAATGGGATGTGATGGAGGGTTGACTGCAACAATTCTTCCTTTCAACACATTCCCTTTTTGTTATTCGGCGTTGACGGTCTCCAGACGAGGCAAGCCATCAAACTGTCTGACCTCAGAAGCTGTTTTGTGACAAATCAAAGGATCTGTTCTTGCATTCTCAAGAAACCAGAAAGCTTCCACCCTTTCAAGAAGAAATATTTCCTAGCTTTTTTGTTTTCTTTTCTTTTGTTTTTGGAGCTATCAGGAAGTGAACTTGAGACCTTCTACATGTAAAGAAGTTGCTCTGGCAGTTTTATCTTTGTCCTTACAACTCTTGAGAAAGGTGGGTGCTATAAAGCAAAGGGAGTGGGGGCACAGACAGAGATGGATGGGGAGAGAGAGGGAGAGAGAGAGATACAGTTGGAGACAGACAGACAGACAGAGATGAGAGAGTAGATGACAGACAGATAGATGTAGATGAGAGTAAAAGAATAGGATAGATAGATAGATAGATAGATAGATAGATAGATAGATAGATAGATAGATGATAGATGGATGGATGGATGGATGATAGGAGAGAGTAGATGATAGATAGATATAGAGAGAAAAGGAATAGGATAGATAGATAGATAGATAGATAGATAGATAGATAGATAGATAGATAGATAGATAGACAGACAGACAGACAGACAGACAGAGATGAGAGTAGATGATAGACAGGTGTAGATGAGAGAAAAAGAATAGGATGATAGATAGATAGATAGATATTAGAATGATAGACAGATAGATATAGATGGATGGAAACAAAGTAGATTAACAGAACACACAGATTAGGTGGGATGGATGAATAGAGGGAGGGAGGGAGGGAGGAAGAGAGAGAGAATTGTTGCCGACCTGTTTCTAATGTAGAACAGTCACAAAGATGACCTATGACAATGATCACATCAAAGCTAGCCAGATGTTTCTCCCAGGTAGAATATCTCACGACCATGACGTATAACCTGCATGGATTTAATTCAACCCTTTTCTTTGTTTTGGGCAAATCCTCAAAACAAAAAGGGAAAGAGCTGGCTGTTGTCTTCCTGCCAACTCCTGACGCTCTTGAAACTGAGCTTGTCGATCAGAAAGGTCGGCGGTTCGACGGTTCGAATCCCCAGCCGCGTGTAATGGAGTGAGCTCCCGTTCCTTGTCCCAGTTTCTGCCAACCTAGCAGTTCGAAAGCACGTAAAAATGCAAGGAGAAAATTAGGCACCACCTTTTGATGGGAAAGTAACAGCGTTCCGTGCGCCTTCAGCATTGAGTCATGCCGGCCACATGACCATAGAGACGTCTTCGGGCAGCGCTGGTTCTTCGGCTTTGAAATGGAGATGAGCACCGCCCCCTAGAATCAGGAACGACTAGCACATATGTGCGAGGAGAACCTTTACCTTAGGGTTGGAAATGGTGTCACACCTGAGCAGGAAAGGAAATGTCTCAGGGTTTCAGAGACCAGTGTAGACGTGGGTTAATTTTGTGGGGAACCTATGCTGGAGTACATGCTGCTCCTGCTTGTAAAACCTTCAACAGCTGCAGCCAGTGGGTGAGTTTTACACTTCATCAAGATAACTTTAGCTGAATGGTCATTGGGATTTTTTTTTTGAAGCCTACATTTTCCCTACCATGTTGTGGGCATAAAATGTGGAGAGCGGCTTGGGAGCAGCTGTGAAAGAAGCGGCAGCTCTTTAGACCTGAAGCCAAGTTCCTTGGATGTGCATGTAGTCCTCGACTTACGACTACAATGGGGACCAGATTATCCATTGCTAAGGAAGGTGGTTTTTAAAGTGAGTTATAACTCTCCGCCGGTTGGATTTTAATCCTGTGATGGAAGTTGCGAAGGGCGAGGAGTTTGTATTCGTTTTTCATCTTTCTTGTAAAAAATATTTTTTTTAATATAGTCCTCGACACATAACCAGCCATGGTGGCGCAGTGGTTAGAATGCAGTATTGCAGGCTACTTCTGCTGACTGCCGGTTGCCTGCAATTTGGCAGTTCGAATCTCACCAGGCTCAAGGTTGACTCAGCCTTCCATTCTTCGGAGGTCAGTAAAATGAGGACCCAAAACATTGGGGGCCATATGCTGGATCTGTAAACTGCTTAGAGAGGGCTGGTAAGTGGTATATAGGTCTAAGTCCTATTGCTATTGTTTTTCTTTCTTTCCTTCCTTCCTTCCTTCCTTCCTTCCTTCCTTCCTTCCTTCCTTCCTTCCTTCCTTTTATCAGTCCATTCATAGTACACAGTGGCTAGAATGCAGTATTGCAGGTTAACTCTCCTCTCACTATCAGGAGTTCAATTCTGACCAGTTCAAGGTGGACTCAGCCTTCCATCCTTCTGAGGTCAGTAAAATGAGGACCCAGAATGTTGGGGGCAATAGGCTGACTCTGTAAACTGCTGAGAGAGGGCTGGAAAGCCTTGTGAAGCGGTATATAAATCTAAATGCTATTGCTATTTGTTTAGCAATTGTTTTGACTGTTTGAAGTTACAACAGAACGGAAAAAAGTAACTTATGACCTTGTCCTCGCACCTTGTAGTGTCCTGGGGTCATGTGACTGCCATCTGCAACCTTATCAGCCGGCAAGCCACAAGCAAAGAGAATGCAAAAAGCCTGATTCACTTAACAACCACAATTCGTTTAATGGCGATGATGTGCTTATTGAGCGTAGCAAAAAAAATATATGTAAAACCAGACGTGGCTCATTTAACAATCGCCTGGCTTAGTCATGGGAATTCTGATCCTATTTGTGATTGTATGTTAAGGACTACTTATAAAAGATAAATATATGTGAAAATTGCACATGCATTCTCTCTGATTTCTTTCTTTTTCTTACGTTATGCTAGTTTTTTAATTTTCCTTTTCAAAAATCTTGCTTAAAATTCTGTGCACATCAATAAGTCTGTCTCTCTATATCTATTTACGTCTGTCTATCTATCATCTACTCTCTCATCTATATCTATCAATTATCACTGTCTTCTGTCTGTCTGGCTATCTATCCTCTCATCCATCCATCCATCCATCCGTTATCTCATCTATCTGTCTGTCTATCTATCTATCTGTTATCTCATCTGTCTGTCTGTCTATCTACCTACCTAATCTACTCTTTCATTTTTCTGTCTGTCTGTCTGCCTCTCTCTCTCTACCTACCTACCTAATCTAGTCTTTCATTTGTCTGTCTGTCTGTCTGTCTGTCTGTCTGTCTATCTATCTATCTATCTATCTATCTATCTATCTATCTATCTATCTATCTATCTATCTATCTATCTATCTATCATCATACAAGATTTCAAAAGAAAGCATGAAACCAACAGATCCAAATTCCAAAAGGATAACAGTAGATCGGGCGTTCAATCTCAAGAAAAGAACAAATTCACAACAGCAGATGTGTTATGACACCATCTTTCCAGACCCATCAAGCATGCCAGGGAAATGACTCCGAGGAGCTGCTAATGGACTCTAATTTGCCCGTTTCACACTGGTTCTCCCTTTGAAGTTCTTTGGTGGGACAATAATGGCTTTAATGTCTGAGCACAGAATGTCTTTCCCGGATGGAATGTTCCCATGCGGCCTTCCGAACACTGACTTTTCTGAAATGTCAAATTTGTGTCCAGTTGCTCCTCCACACACAGACTGACCACTTTGTCTCCTCTGGTGGAGGACACCCAGATCAGAGGACAACGCATATAAAGGGGTTTGCCAAAGGGGAAGGTGTCAACTGCTCCAGATCCTTAAGGAGAAATCATCAACGGGCCATCAGTTCATTGGCCATCAACGGGCACATAGAGATCAACAACATGTTTATGTCTTCTTTAATACTATTGCAACTTCGCTTTACAAAGCGCATCTGAGTCACAATTTGCTGGTTTCAGTGGAAATTAGAGAAAATACTCATTGTGGGCCGGGGGGGGGATATCCTTCTCTCTCCAAAAATAAATTTTACACATTTTACTTGCCTCTAGGCACTTCTCCACCAGACCCCAAGTTTTCATTCTGTGTAACAGCCACATTTACTTCTCACTTTCAGGCCACTACATCATTCAATTTTTATTTTATTCCTTTATTCGTTTCGCAGGGGTTTAAAGCAGTGGTCACCAACTGGTGGTTCACGGACCACTGGTGGTCCGCAGAAAAAATATTTGTATTTTTTATATTGCACTAAATCAGGGGTCCTTAAACTACGGCCCCTGTACAATGAACATTTGTGTTGCTGCAGAGAGTCCCCCCCTTTCAGGGTCTTTTTGTGTGGATCAGAGGGGGGCAGGAATTCCGACTTGGGGTCTGCTTCAGCCTCCTGGTGGGGGGCTTTGGGCGAAGGCTGGAGGGAAGCACCACTGGTGGCAAAGAGCCGGAGGGCCTTGTTCCAGTGGGACTGCATCATGGCCTGGAACTGGCTGGCCATCTCAGCCCGCTGAGCCTCCAGGCGCCGGCACCTGGCCTTACACTCCCACAGATCTTCCCTCTGCTTGGAAAGCCTATGCTCGTAGTCCTCAGTGAGGTCCTTCTGCTGAGCCTCCTTCTCAGTCAGATCCAATTTGAACTGAGCTGTTTTGCCAACTCTTTTCTCATGGTGGCTGCTTAGCTCCAGCAACTGCTTCCGGTTGGGGCCCTAAGGAGCCTGGGAGGGCAGGCGAGGAGTGGCTGGGAGGGGAGGGGCGAGTAGAGCCTGGCAAGGCACCCCTTGATGTGAGTGACATCAAGTTGGCCACGCCCACCCAGTCACATGACCACCTAGCCACCACCCTCCAAGCTGGTCATTAGGCAGATCATATTAGTGGTCCGCGGTATTTAAAATTATGAATTTAGTGGTCCCTGAGGTCCGAAACGTTGGTGAACCCTGCTCTAGAGTCTAGGCCAGTGGTAGTCAACCTGGTCCCTACCGCCCACTAGTGGGCATTCCAGCTTTCATGGTGGGCGTTAGGGGTTTTGTCTGATACTAAAGCACTTTCCTTTTTTTAAATTTAATTGACTTAAAAAAAATTCATAGCATTATTCAAAAACATTTTCCTTAGGTTTTCATAAAATCACCATTACTGTGGAACCGGTGGGCGGTTAGAAAATTTTACTACTAACAGAGATACAAAAGTGGGCGGTAGGTATAGAAAGGTTGACTACTCCTGGTCTAGACTGATGACTTGTTTAACTCCACCTCCCAGCTCTGCTTTCTCTTCTCCTACAGATGGTAGGCTCTTCTAAAAAGCTATGGTGGCCACCAAGACGTCCCGTCAGGTGCAACGTTTAAGGGAGAGGACATAGAGCCTGCCCACCCATATTATCTACCCTAGTAGGGTGGGCAGACACCCCCAGAGTAACCAGGTAGGGCTTTAA